>NC_136747.1:6434207-6439207 GCF_936440315.1 Barbus barbus | reverse complement strand
ATATAATAAAGAGAAACTGAAAGGGTGAGGCTGGATCATAACTGACAGTAACGCATTAATATTCATAATGTGAAGAAGAGAATATAAACTGTGCACGATCATGTTTGAACAGTACTTACATAATAACAGCAGAACACAATATTGAGAGTTAAGTTGAGCAGGTTTACCTTAAACATGAACATTGACTGGCGCGCGCCGCCGCTGCTGTGACTCAATACTTCCGGCTTTGAGGAGGTCAACAACACAGAAAAACATTACAGGGATACAAACAAAAATAATATATTAATTAAATGTTTATAACACTATTGTACAAATAATTAATAATAATAATAATACGTAACGCCATTTTTAATTGCAGTACTAAAGACGTATTACCAACAGCCACATTTTCAAACATTTAAATTAATTAAATATACTTCTATATTACGCACGGTTGCTGATAAATATACGCTTAACGACGTCGTCGCGATTTCAGAAGTTTTTCGCCATGATCTGAATAAAACACAAGGAAGTAAAAGTCCCCTGCGTGAAATTATAAGCCCCGCCCACCAGTGTTTTAAAGGCGTTCGATTCCTGTCAATCATTCGTTTCACCCAATAGCAGCGTTTGTTACTGTGATGTCTATTTGTAAGTATTGCGCATGCGTGGATGCCGACAGCGTTTTATAGCAAACTCACGCGTGAAAGGTAATGTGTTGAATGTTTCATTGCTAATAAATTAAATTAAAAATAATATTGGGCGGTTTTGTGTCTAATATGAATATGAGGAATAATGCGTAGTTGTAATGATAAATCTCATATGGGTTCTTAGCGTAACGTCTAGCTCATGTAACTATATATATAGTAATTTAAGAATATGTTTAATCATTATAATAAATAATTTCAGGCCATGGATTCTCAGAAAGACATTCAGCCTCCTAAACAGCAGCCGATGATCTATATTTGTGGAGGTAATTACAGCTTTATGTCATGTGTTTCATGTATTAGTCATTGATAATCATGTTTTTGTATAACTGTGCAAACAAGATCCCATAATGCAGTCTGTCCCTGTGTTTCAGAGTGTCATACAGAAAATGAGATCAAGGCCAGAGACCCCATCAGATGCAGAGAGTGCGGCTACAGAATCATGTACAAGAAGAGGACCAAAAGATGTATCCTTTCTCAGTAAATAATGCTTCCTGGTTAAAAGAAAAGACCCTCATGTTGTTCCAAACCATAACCCACATCGTATGCTACGCATTACATTGTTTTCCATGTAACATTATGAAAAAGCGCTTGTAATCTGCTCTTTTCCATGCAGTGACCACATCTGTAAAGCTCTAAAAAACAACAACATAGAAGTCCATCTGACTCATGTGCTATTTTCCAAGTCGCTTGAAGTTATATTAAGACTTTATTGTGAAAAACAGACCATTTCAATTCATTCATCATTGTTCTTTCATTCATTCAATTCAAAAAGTAGGTTTCCTATTATGCCGTTTGATCACTAAATGTCTAATCAATGGCAATTGCTGTTAATAATGTCAAATATAGCGTGGTTTTTGGTGTGTGAAGAACAGAAATATGTGGACATATGAAATATGATTTCATAGAGCATATGGTGGTGAATAAATTATGATATTTTTTGCGGTGAACTACTATTTTGATTCTTCCAATAATTATTCCATATATATATATATATATATATATATATATATATATATATATATATATGCGCCATACTAATTATAGTTATGTTTACATTTTAATCTGATTTTATTAATTTTTATTTTTCTGTGTTCATTATATTTTCCCTTAACTCCTGTTTCCAGTGGTTGTTTTTGATGCCCGATGAGCTGAATCTGCTGTTTTCCTGTTAGAATTAGCTTTTTTATCTGTGTAAATGCATGTATACAATGTGAATAGGCAGTAATGGAGCTAAATTGAGTCAAATACAATTTACAAAAAAATTCTTGAGTGGATGTTTTCTATATTTGCAGTTTAACTTTTTTTTTTTGGTGTAAACCCTGCTCAAATCAAGTAGTTTGTTGTTCTTGAAGTTTAGGATGTTTTCCATTAGAAATTGAGATATTATCAGCCATCATTAAGGTGCGGTTACATTACCGAAATGTCACAAGCAAAATAGATGGGTCTATTTTACGTGACCAACTTGTGAACCTGTTGTGAAATCTGCGTGGGGAATTTTTTCACCAAATCACATGAATTCCTGTTGAAAAGCAAATGTAAATTAAAGAATGTAATAATATTTGGTGTCATTGTAGTGTTTTATAGTAGATTCCACAAGTTTGTGCGAAACCTGATGATCATGTGATCCAGCATGATTTGTGGGAGAAAAAAAAATCTTGTGCTTTAATAGATGCAAAAACTGCACAACGAATCTGACAATCTGTACAAATCAATTCAGATGATCAGAATCACAACTTTGCTAACATTTGGACAGATTCATAATCCTAAACCTTTATATGTTCTCTGAGTGTCTGGGAAACGTTTAGGCCTACTACACTCTTAAAAATGAAGGTTCTTTATTGGCATCAATGGTTCTATGAAGAACCTTAAACATCCATGGAACCTTTCAAATGCAGTAAAGGTTCTTTATAGTCAAAAAAGGTTCTTTAGATTTTTTAAATCTTCTTTTAGGAACTGTTCACTGAAAGGTTCTTTGGGGAACCAAAAATAGTTTTTCTATGGCATCACTGCAAAAACACCCTTTGGAACCTTTGTTTTTAAGAGTGTAGCCTGCAAAATTTGTTACTGTAACCAAAATTGAAATGGCTAAACAGAATAACTGTTGTTATAAGCACAAAATCAATTTTCTTTTTCTTTCAATGAACAGTTACACTAGTGGTCAAACATTTTAAATAAGTCTCTTATGCTTGTCGAGGCTGTATTTACATGATGAAAAATACAGTAAAAAAACAGTAGTATTGTGAAATATTTTTACAATTCAAAATAACCCTTTGTTATTGTAATATATTTTAAAAAGCAATTTATTCCTGTGATGTAAAGCTGAATTTTCAGCATCATTACTCCAGTTTTTTTTATTATTATTCAGCAAGGATGCATTAAAATTGAGCGAGACAGTAAAGACATTTATAAAGTTGCTAAATATTTATTTCAAATAAGTGCTTTTAAATTTTCTATTCACCAAAGTATCCTGAAATAAATCTAATCAAAAAATATCGAGCAGCAAAATGATTGATTTTTCAACATATTTTCATGATTTCTGAAGGATCATGTGACACTGAAGACTGGAGTAACGGTGCTGGAAATTCAGCTTTGCTCAAAATATATTAAAACAGAATTTGTGATAATATTTCTCAATATTACTGTTTTTACTGTATTTTTGATCAAATAAATGCAGCCTAGGTGAGCATACAAAACTTCTTTCTTCCAGAACTCTCAAAAATTCTAATTATTCCAAACTTTAGTCCGGTAGTGCATGAGCTTTATTTTGACAGCCCAGAAATGACATTATAAAGTCTTTCAGAAGCCATAACACGAACAGTAAACTTCAAGAGCGCAGAGATCCTGAGCAGTGTCAGCTGAAGGGCTCTGCAGCTGATTTTCTGCACGATGAAATCCAGCAGGGCCGTTTGAACTCCCCTAGCTGCTGTTTCACAGAAAACCTCCCCCACTCTGCAGCATCTCCGCAGCCCCTCCCCTCGTGTGATGTCACAGTACACCCCGCAGGAGGCGTGTCCTCCCGCTTGTGGCTCAGCCTCAGTCTGCGCAGGGAACAGGAAGAGAGCTAGAGAGTGTATGAGTGTGTGTGAGGACGAGAGCTAGCTGTACTGTGGTAGGGACTGAGGGCAGCCATGGGGAATTCACAGAAGAAGGCCCCCGGTCACGGAGAGGGAGGGGGCCCCCACTCTCAACCTGGGACCCCGGGGCACAAGAGGAGCCATGGAAACAACACAGCCAACTCAAAGGAAGTCCAAGGGAAGAGCCCAGCAGTGAATGGCACCCTTCTACCCGGCAAGAGCCAGGATGAGCCTCAGGGCTCTGGTCCGGCGCACAGTGGCACTGCCGGGGAGAGCTGTAATCTGGACGCCCCGTGTGGGGCCCTTCCTCCTCCACTAGCCAGGCTCAAAAACGAGGGCAATATGTTGTTCAAAAATGGACAGTTTGGGGACGCGCTGGAGAAATACACACAGGCCATCGACGGATGTATAGAAGCTGGTAGAGTACAAATATTCTGTTTTAGTACTTGCTGTCAGAATCAGACATGACATTTGTGTTAAAAGAGCAGATATAACAGTCTTTGGTCTTACCAAGATTGAACATTTTTCATTGTTTTAGCACACTGACATAGAACTACTGCTTTTTAATGATTTTGGTGGGATACTAGAATTTTGTTTTTAATTATCTTGAAATTATATATGATACATGTGCATTAAAATAGTATATTTGACAGATTTTGGGTGGCAACGTGGTATTTTATAGTATCTATTTTCCTACTCTTTATAGTATACTGACTTAAAAATACTTATTTTTTTATTTATTTATTTTTTAAGTAATGATTCTGGCTGGGTACAAGTATTTTGTGTTAAAGTAACTTTTTATTTAACAGATTTATTTTATTTAAAATTTAACAGATTTTGGTGTCACCAAGATGGTATTTTTGGTCAGGTTTTGCACGGCTATGGTTGTTTTTATAATACACTTAAAAGCAGTTAGTTTTTAAATATTCTGGTGGGGTAAAGTGTTTTGTTTAAGTATATTAATAATATATTTAACAGATTTTGGTTTCAGCAAAATGCCATTTTTGGCAAGGTGACAATATTTTGATACTTTTATAGTATGATTTTTCAAATTAAGCACCATATTTCAATGACTCTGGTGGGGTATAAGTATTTATTGTGAAATATTATATATTATATGTGTGCATTAATAGTTTTGGTGACCTATACTGACTTAAAAGTACTGGGTGTTCCAAATAAACCAGCACATTTAAATGAATCATGCTGTATTGTGGACTACGAAAGCATCTATTGCGCAAAC
>NC_136747.1:6319207-6429207 GCF_936440315.1 Barbus barbus | reverse complement strand
AGGTCGGCAGTCTTACCCATGATTGCGGTTTTGAGTAATGAACCAGGCTGGGAGTTTTTAAAAGCCTCAGGAATCTTTTGCAGGTGTTTAGAGTTAATTAGTTGATTCAGATGATTAGGTTAATAGCTCGTTTAGAGAACCTTTTCATGATATGCTAATTTTTTGAGATAGGAATTTTGGGTTTTCATGAGCTGTATGCCAAAATCATCAATATTAAAACAATAAAAGGCTTGAACTACTTCAGTTGTGTTGTAATGAATCTAAAATATATGAAAGTCTAATGTTTATCAGTACATTACAGAAAATAATGAACTTTATCACAATATGCTAATTTTTTGAGAAGGACCTGTATATATATATATTACTACTAGTACTACTAGATATGTATGTGTATATATATATATATATATATATATATATATATATATATATATTACTACTAGTACTACTAGATATGTATGTATATATACGGTTGCGACTGCGGTTAAATGCACTTGCATTTTCGAATACTTTTATATGAAATTGATGTACACACAGTCAGTTATGTTTTCAGAGCAGGGTAAAACATCTGATATATCTAAATAGATCTGTGCATTAGTCTGAATGCAGCCTGTTATAGCTGCCACTGTCTATGATCGCATCAGTAATAATCAAACGGCAATGCTGAGGAAAAAAGAAAAACCCATAACTATTGTCTGTAAACTTTTCAAAAACTGTAATTGTTTAATTGTTTTGGAATCGGATCGTGAAGTGCCTGAAGATTCCCACGCCTAATATATATATATATATATATATATACCCCTTATATTTTTCAATATATTAAGTAATATTTATGCTTCTTATACCGTTGGCAGTTTTTCACATCTTAAAGTCTGTACAAATATGGCCCAATGTACTGTTAATATGAAGGAATTTTTCGTATTGATTTTTCACAGGTGTTTTAACCATATTTTGAATTACACATTGCATGATTATGTTTTAGCGTTTTTTTACACATTTCTTCGTACAGTCTTGTTTCAATTGGAAATGTTTTTAAAAATGTTGACAGTAGAATATAAAATAAGCTTCAAAAGATGTATTGTCCGAGAAAAATGGTCTTGCACATTTTTCTTCCTCAAGTACATTCATCTCATTTCAAGGACCTTTATATATTTTTCTACTATAAAACAAGAGTAAAGTACTCAAAGGAATAGTTCACCCAAAAAATGTTTTCGTTACTCACTCTCATGTTCTTCTAAATCTGCATGAGTTTCTTTCTTCTGCTGAACACAAAAGAAGGTATTTTGAAGAATGTCCCCACTGACTTTCATTATATAGGAAAAAGTTTTTTCACATTCTTCAAGATATCTTCTTTTGTGTTCAGCAGAAAGAAACTCCAGGTTTCAGGAGTGAGTAATGATGACAGAATTTTAATTTTTGGGTTCAATGTCCTGTGGAAGTTATTTTTTTGCAGTGAAATGGTAAAAATTCCAGTAATGTCATTTGTTTTGTCTGATTGTGTTTGTGATGTGATCTCAGAATCACTAAAATGCTGATCGAGCAGGACGGTCCTGACTGGCGAGAGAAGCTTCCAGAGATCCCAATGGTTCCGATTTCTGCCCAGCGGCACCGTAAAGATGAGCCCAGTGCAGAGGTTCTGCAGGCCCGCGCCACCAGAGCCGAGCAGGAGAAGGGTGAGTTAACACCACGCCAGAACACAGATACCAGACACAAGAGACTGTTTTGGACTCAGTTTTTGAGCAATGGGAATGTATAATAGTAATAATAGCACATAATTAATAAGTGTACACGGATGGTATAGTTTAAAATAGTTTCCCAAAAGTTAAAACATATGTTAATGTCTGTGCCTTTCACACCTGAAAGAGTTAACCTAGGTCCGTCTTTGAATATATATCTTATTTGCATATTTACTTGTTATTAAAAGTGGGTTTCATTCATGCATTTGAGCGTGAAATCTGCATTTGAACATTTTCATGATTCAATGACGATTCATCAATAACTTTTGTACTGAAATTTAATCTAAAAGTACAAACAGGAACGGCTGAAATCACATACTCCAGATGGCCTTTTGAATATTTCAGGAGGAAAGTATATACATAGATGTTCAATCTTAAAAAAATTTCATCATATAGTAAAAGAGAAAGTAAAGGTGCATTAAGGTTCCTCTGAATAAAAACACAGATATTATGTATGTAATGTTATATATGTACAGCTGACCAGTGTTGAGTGTAATGCATTACTAAGTAATTAATTACTGTTATTTAATTACATTTCCCTTTAAAAATCAAAGTAAGGGATTATTATTAAAATTTGTGTTTGTTAACATTAGTTAATGCACTGTGAACTAACATAAACAAACAATGAACGACTGTATTTTTATTATTTAACATTAACAAAGATTAATAAATAGTGTAATAAATGTATTGGTCATTGTTCATTCATGTTAGTCAATATATTAATGTTAACAAATGACACATTGTAAAGTGTTACCACACTTCTGTATAAAACAATAGTGAATTTAATATCTGATGTTAAAATATATGTAACCTTCTCCCTTTAAATACTTGGTCAGTTCAAGAATAATATATGCAATTTTATATGATCTATTTGAAAGAATTAAAATAGCAGTTTCATGTCTATCCTCATATTATGCAAATGGTTAAGATCGATTTGGGATTTAGAAACTAATTAGTAATAAGTAATGCAATAATATTTAGAGAGAGTAATTACTGTGTCTAATTATACACCACTGAAGATGTCATTTGTAGCTAGCAATTAATAACTTTCTTGCAGTAACTTTTAGAGAATTAAAGTATACAGCTATAATTACTGTGTAAATGCATTCATGCCATTTCTGAGCAGCATCAAACGGTCTTTGGAAATGTCACCTCAGAAGTGTAAATTCTGTATTTTAGCATTATATTGTGGATGTCTTAACTAGTTCAACCACAGAGATTTCCTTGGTCAACCAGCTTCAGTGGAAAGATCCCACAGTTTACTGAAGCATGGCTATGCAGACCAGGACCAGCTAGGATATTCATGCTGAGGTTATGAAAGAGGGCTGCATGCATGCATTAAACATAATGCATTTCCAAACAGAAATCCATGCTGAAACACCAAAGACCTGCAAATGCAGGCCAATGCTGATTAATAATACATACAGAAAAATGCTGTTGAACGACTCATAACAAACGCCTGCTGGGAAGCCTTATTAGCTTTGACATTGCGTGTGACGTCTGAATTTTCTGTTGTTCATGTGTTTACAAGAATTATGCAAACAGTTTCAGTCACAAACGGCATCTAACAGCATTTGTCAGCGTGGATGTACCTCGCTTGATGGCAATCAATTATGTAAAAGAGTAACATAGTCAGCTCTCATCGTAATGGAACCAGATGGCTCCGGTTTCATTCTAACACATCAGCGCCAATCGCATGAACAATGGGACAACCGTCGCTCTGCTGTCCTTTGAGCCAGATGAAGTCATAGCCATGGTGTATGTTATGTTATTCCCACTGCACTCGCTGCCTGCACTGCAACTGAAAATAAAGGTGTTTAAGAGGTTCTTCACAGCGATGCCATAGAAGAACCATTTTTGGTTCCACAAAGAACCATTCAGTCAAAGGTTCTTTAAAGAACCATCTCTTTCTTATCTTTTTATAATCTGAAGAGCCTTCTTTTGCCATAAAGAACCTTTTGTGAAACAGAAAGGTTCTTCAGATGTTAAAGGTTCTTTATGGAACCATTTAGACAAAAAGGTTCTTCTATGGCATCGTGAAGCACCTTTATTTTGTGGAGACCAGCCCCTGCAAACCTGCCAAGCACACCGACACAAGCCTGTGTAGTGAAGTGTGCAGGTTTGAGTAACATCCCAGCTCTCATTTCACCCCAAAATCAACAGAAAAATGTAAAACATTTAGATGTGTTGTTATTGTTACCAAACACTATTTGAAAATAGTTTTTTGGTAACTGAAATAAAGCTGAAATCAAATAAATATAAGTATTAGATGAAAAACTAAACTTAAAAAAGACTTCAAATCTGAAACGTTGTCTTGAAGTAAAACTACTGTTTAAAAAATAAAGCTAAAAAATGTTTTAATTGAAGCTATATATTTTTAAAAACTAATATAAACTAAAACAAAATGACAAAAGCATATAACAAAATGGCATTTAAAAATCCCTACACTAAAATTAAAATGAAAACTGAAAATATAAAAATCAAATAAAATTCAAAAATATTTAATTGCATAGAAATTATAGTAAAATAACACTGGAAATTACATTTTGCATAAAGAAAAAAATAAGCTTTGTTTTACCATTAAGATTTTTTCTGTTGTGACATTAATTTCATTACAATTAAGGATATATTCACCTTGAATTTTCAGTACTGCAATACAGTACAGTAACTATACAGTAACTTTGATCTTAAATGTATTTTACTTGCATTAAAATATTTCTGTTGTTGTTGTTGTTGCACTACAATAATGAGAATTTGGGAGGGATTGTGCTTAAATTTGATTACATTTTTATTTGTTTCTTTGTTTGCTTTTGTAATTTTGACAATTATGACCCAGACGGGTTTTGTGACATTCACTCTTTTAGAGTGGACAGGGAAGTATTCAGAAGTGTAATTCTACTGTAATTCTACAGCCAGAAAAGAAGAGGCTCGGTTCACATTGCTGAAACAAGAAGGAAATGACTTTGTGAAGAACGGCCAGTTTCAAGGTGCTGTGGACAAATACAGTGAATGTCTGGCCATCAAACCTAATGAATGTGCCATCTACACTAACAGGTAAACCTGTCCTACACTTTACATCTGTTATTATCAGCCAAACACAAGCTGTGTTCAGAAAAGCACAATATTTTTTTGACATTAACTTTTAAACTGTTAAATACAGACCTACTGGGAGCTATAGTAGGTTGTTAATCAGTGGTAAATGCATTTGTTAAAGCCATCAGTTTGGATTTCAACTTATTTTTTTTAAATAATCATCCTATTAATTAATTGTGAAAAACTGCATTACCCATGATTCTGCAAAGAAATCTCAACCAATCAGATAGCTGAAACAAACACACACACCTATGTATGAATATAAATAAAATATGTATAAAATAAATGAATAGTTTTATATCTATCTGTCCTTTTTAATTTGATTTTGTCATTCGCAATGCATCATGGGATTGTAGTTCATAGTTCTTTCTCTCATGAAAGTGCAGTCTTGTACCTTTGTCTTTTTGTCCATTTTTTTTCTCTTGAAGAACGGTTGATTTGGTTATAGCTTGTCTTCTGTATGAGAAAATGAATGGGAAAATGGTGCTGAAAAAGTGGACAGACACATTTATACTCATAATTAATAAGTGTTTCTGCAGTATGTATGTTATACTCATACATTTTTAGACATTTAGGCACACAATGCAATTACAATTGCAATATAAATGTTTCATTTCTAAAACAACGAAAATACCACTTACTGAATTAAACATGCAACAATAAGAGCACGTGTAACAACAGTAGCATACCGCTGTTTGAAATGTTGCATAATGCATAATATAGTGTACACTGACTGTACAGTATGAAGCAAGCAGTGCGCTAGTAATCTTTTCTGAACACAGCCGCAGTTTGGTGCAGCTAAATACTTACAAAGTAGCAACGAATTGAACCAGCTGCACATGTTGTCCTGAGCCTTCCAGAAAGTGCTGAGACTGGAGCTGCTCGGACAAGGCTATTCAGTCAGCAATTAGCTCTGACAACTCCAGCATAAAACACCGGAGGAGAGAGAGAGTCAGGCCGCACTGCTGAATGAGAAATGTCTGCTGTGTTTTCCAGAGCGCTGTGCTATCTCAAACTGGAGTGTTTCGCAGAAGCCAAACAGGACTGTGATTATGCGCTTCAAAACGAGCCAAACAATAAGAAAGCATTTTACAGACGGGCACTAGCACACAAAGGCTTGAAGGTTTGTATTTTTCCATCAAATATGCCATTTATAGTCATAAGAATGCATGTCTCCTTCATTTTTGTGCATTTATCATGTAAAACATTATGAATAATGATTGCGCATGCAACATCAAACTAACCTTATATCATACTAGTGTTGAATTGAGTGCAGTCAGGCAGAGTTTTGATGGTCTGCCTGTCTGTTTTCCCTCAGGACTACCTGTCAGCCAGCACTGATTTACAGGAAGTACTGCAGTTGGATCCGAATGTGCAGGAGGCCGAGCAGGAGCTGGAGACGGTGACTAACCTGCTAAGAGAGAGTCTACTGGCTAATTCTCAAGGTGAAGTCTCACTGACAACGAACATGTAGGGAGAGACAAAAACTAGCACTAAGTGCAAATAGCCCACAATAAGATAGCCCACCTTGTTGGCAAAGGCTATTTACACTAACTCCGCCCCCTAACGTGTGATTGGGTTAGTCAACACTAACAAAAAGACACTTATTTAACATTAGTTTAAGTAGCGTAGATGGTAAACTGCGTGCTTTTTGACGCGATCGACACGAGTTCGAGTCCACCCTTTGCCGAACTTTCTCATATCAAATCTCATATTGCATCAGAAAGGCATTTATTTTCAGTAAAAATGAAGGAAATAATCAAAAAGTTGAAAATAAGAGTATCGGGTTGGGTTAGGGTAGGTGTAGGGGGGGCTTTATTGTCCCAATAAGGTGGCATCCATTTAATAATTTGAATTAAAATTATAATTTACACTCAGTACTGTATGTTATTATTGCATACTGTGTTATAATGTACTACAATACTGAGGTGCAGATAATTGCCACTATTTCCAATAAGTAGTATATATAGCAGAAAACCTTGTTATTTTAACAGTGTAAATAGAATCCATTGCTATTTACATTTAGTGCAAATAGTATCTATGGCTAAAAAAAATATGCTATTTACACTTAGTGCAGATTGCCGCTGCCTTAAAAGTAATGCATTACAATATTGCGCTATTAGCTAAAAAAATAACTAATAACGTAATAAAGTAGAGTTATTACTTTTGCGTTACTCTTTCTTATTTGGGCTGGGCTTGCTTGTTTGATTTTTAATATAAAAAAGTAATATTCTTGGAAAATAAAACCAAAAGTGAAATGAATATGCCTCAGGCTGAAGGAAATGTGCTTACACATCTGTACAGTAGAGGGCGCAGCTCAAACAAACCTTTCAGCTGTGCTGCCATTCTGGATTGCATGAAGAATAGGACACAGAAGAAGAAAGTTCAACACTCTTCAACAATTAAAAAAAGAAACACAAATGTTATGTTTAACTAAAGTCATTTTTGCGTATTAGTATAGTTGACTTGGATCATTAAAGGACAGCAGCAAAGACAACATATTTAATTGTTGCAGGTTTGCGTCATATTCTGAGTTTGCATTTCACTGTTTGTATTCATTTTGAGGAATACTGAATCTTTTTTGTGCTCGTGAGATGAATAAATGCATGTTCACGTTTAGTCTAGAACATCGATGTTCGCATATTTTTTTGAAAAAGTAACTCAGATATTTTCTTGTAAATAAAAAAAGTAATGCATGACTTTACTAGTTACTTTAAAAAAGTAATCTGATTACGTAAATCGTGTTGCTTGCA
Source organism: Barbus barbus (assembly GCF_936440315.1). NCBI lineage: Eukaryota > Metazoa > Chordata > Actinopteri > Cypriniformes > Cyprinidae > Barbus > Barbus barbus. The sequence goes on along the minus strand of NC_136747.1, from coordinate 6,421,625 downwards.
ATGCATTGCCCCCAAGATCGCAAGCACATAATCATGACGGCACACCCTATATTGTAGCATCACATAACTAACTAAAACCAAACATTTTGAAAAAACAAACACTTGAACATACATCAGCATGATAAGAACTACCTAAAATGATGGAAACCATCTTGAGGGAAATATTTATTTGAAGTGGAATTAGTTTTTTTAGTTTGTCATATCATTTGTTTTCATGAAGAGGGCGGGGTTTATGATCAGGGGAGGCGATCGAAATAACTGGTCTGGCCAGTCGCAACATGCTACAAGAGTGACTACAGACCACAGCCAATCAGAAGAGCATGTGGGCGGAGCTATCTCTTTAAGCGTTGTCTCCCACTTGTAAACGTTTTTAACATTATTCAAAATACATACTCAGTAAGTGATACAATATTTGTTTTAAATACAGTTGTATGTTTACCCAGTTTACCGAATGAAAGTTCTTGTTGACTTGTTTTCAGGATCCAAGGTAAATTATCTATTGTCTATTAAAATCACGAAAAATAATATTCAAACTCAAATTAAACAATTTTAGTACTGTACCAAAAACGTATCTGAGATAATCAATGACCTGTCAGCCGCGTGATGTCCCAGTAACCATTACAAAATAGAAGCTGCTGTTGCTCATCGTTGCGTTATTAGGACACGGTGCAACAATCATTTAAACGGTTTAGCCTACTTGTTTAATCAGTATCACTGTTGTTCAGTAAACACAAAGTTAAAGGGTTACTCCACCTCAAAATTACAATTTTGTCATTAATGACTCGCCCTCGTGTCGTTTCCAAACCTGTAAGACCTTCGTTCATCTTCAGAACACAAATTAAGATATTTCAGATGCATTCCGGGAGCTTTCTGACCCTCCATAGACAGCAAGGGAATTACCACGATAAACGTCCAGAAACGTAGCAAGGAGATCGGTAAAATAATCCATGTGACATCACGGGTTCAACCGAAATTTTACGAAGCTATGAGAATACTTTTTGTATGCAAAGAAAACAAAAATAACGACTTTATTCAACAATTCGTCTCCTCCAGCGTTGCGCAATTTTGGAGAATAGCCGCTGAACGCAAACAGCGTATGCTATTCTGTGTCAGCTGCGCCACACGAATATGTTGTTTTCATTCAAATCAAAGCGTAAATAAACATAGAAAACATATCCGTGTTGTGCGCCTGACACAGAACAGCATACGCCGTTTGTGTTCAGTGGATACTGACAATGACTGTGTTAAAGGAACACTCCACTTTTTTTGAAAATATTTCAAATTGTTTAAATCTATTGTGAGAAGAAAAGTAAGAATGAACTTTTTTATTTTTTATTCTGTGGCAGAAAGAATTCTGTGCCTCTCACAGTTCTGACTTTTTCTCACAATTCTAAATTTATTTTTCATAATTCTTACTTTTTTCCTCCAAATGCCGAGTTCACATCTAGCAAATTCTGACTTTTCTCCTCCCAATTCTGAATCTATGTCTCACAAATTCCAACTTTTTTCTCATACTTTATGAGAATTTCTCAAATTCAAATTCAGAATTTTCCCCCTAGAATTCCCAGGTTTTATCCCACAATTCTGACTTTTTTTTTCTCACAATTCTGTCTTTTTTCAGAGTTTATATCTTGCAAATTCTGACTTTTCCCCTCAGAATTCTCTGGTTATATCCCACAATTTTGACTTGTTTCTCACAAAGTTTATATCTCGCAAATTCAGACTTTTTCTCACAATTCTCAGTTTATATTTCAAAATTCTTACTTTTTCTCAGAATTCTGAATTTATATCTTAAATTCTGACATTTTCCCTCAGAATTCTCAGGTTATATGCCACAATTTTGAATTCTGAGTTTATATCTCACAAATTCTGAAAATGTTCTCACAATTCTCAGATTATATCTCAAATTAATTTTTTTTTCTCACAATTCTCAAGTTTTTATCTCAAACGTTTGACATTTTTCTCAGAATTCTGAGTTCATATCTTGCAAATTTAGGCTTTTTCCTCATAATTCTGAGTTTACATGTTGCAATTTTGTATCTTTCTCTCGAGCTTCAGCGTATACACCAAATGTAGCACTTAACCTGTTAACGTTCACCAGAGCGACCTCGCACTGAACGATCTTTGTTTGCATGTGTCATTGTTTCGATCTTCGAGGAACATTCCACTTTTTTTAGAAATAGGCTCATTTTACATCTCCCCTAGAGTTAAACAGTTGAGTTTTACCGTTTTTGAATCCATTCAGCCGATCTCCGGGTCTGGCAGAAGCACTTTTAGCGTATCTTAGCATAGATCATTGAATCGGATTAGACCATTAGCATCTCTCTCAAAAATTACTAAAGAGTTTTCCTATTTAAAACTTGACTCTACTGTAGTTACATCGTGTACTAAGACCGACAGAAAATGAAAAGTTGCGATTTTCTAGGCCGATATGGCTAGGAGCTATATTATTAAGTAAAATAACTGTTTATCTCTAGGGGAATAGTAAAATGAGCCTATTTCCAAAAAAAAAGTGGAGTGTTCCTTTAAATGGCAACAACTGGCTTCAATGTGACGTACATGATGCTGACTATGGCTGTTTCCTCTCTGTAGGTTGATATCGAGGCAATAAAGGATGAAATGAACAGAGAGCTACAGGAAGAACAGACCCTCCTTCATTAAAGCCAGACACGGCGGATCCAGGCCGAGCCTGACAATTCCAGCTCATGGGTCCCACAGTCCTGCCACGAGAGTCCACACATCCTTAGACTGTCATGCGCCGCAACTAAAGTTTCCCTTCCAACAAACACTCATCTCACCTTCTTCTAGGAATATTGTCTGATGCAATGCTGACAGTACAAAGCATGCAAATGGTTCATACTCTGTAACTCTGGCTTCTGTAGGCACGTGTGAGCATGGCACGGCTGGGGAGCGTCAAACAAATGGGATTCTGGGGTTATGATGGGACGGTTGTCGTGTGTATGAGAGAGAATGTGCCTTTTAAAAGAAGCTGTGGCTCACATATGGAGTGATTTAACACTCTCAAGACAAAATTGTATTGGAATTTAATTTGCTACATTTATCTCATTTCTCAGGATGTAATATATTTTTAATAGCTATTTCATTGTATTGTGTAATATATGCATACATGTAGCTCATGTAGTGTCATTTTTTTGGACATCTTCCAGCTTTCAGCCCAACCATTGTCTCTATATGCATAGATAAAACACAAGATCCCACAAGGTATGAATGTGCAATAACATTAGATGTAGTTTTTCTTTGGGATGTCAGCAAAATAAATGTGTTTCAGATAAATAAATTTGCTTCAGCTAAATAAATGGCTTTATAAATTATTAGGTGAAATATTTTTGCCATTAGACATGGTTATTTTTTAAAAAAGTGTTTCATAATCGCAGATTGATCAATGCAAATATTAAAAAACAGTGTCCCAAATGTACACTACTATTGAAAGTTTGGGGTTGGTAAGATTTTTTTTTAAGGTTTGAAAGAAGTTGATTAAAATAGTCAAAAATACAGTAATTTAAAATAACTTTTTCTATTTTAATATATTATAAAATGTCATTTATTTCTGTGATCAAATCTGAATTTTCAGCATCATTACTCCAGTCTTCAGTGTCACATGATCCTTCAGAAAACATAATAATATACTGATTTGCTGCTTAATATTTGTGGAAATCACAATACTTTTTTTTTTTTATTCTTTGATGAATAAAAAATCATTTATTTGAATTATATTTTGTAACAATGTCTTCACGGTCACTTTTGATCATTTAATGCATCCTTGCAGAATAAAAAAATAATAATTACAGACCCCAAACTTTATACTTGTATATTAAATTTTACACACGTACATATAAGAAATTAATGTTCCATTTGAAATAGCCAAGACAAAATCTTTTACAGCATGTATTAATCTCAGTTTCAGAACAATCTGCTGTTCTTTTTCTATTTAAACCTGAAAATAAATAAATAAGATTATTAGATCATAAACGAAACAGAGCTGTGACTAACTCCGGACACAAAAAGTGAACATATCCCAAGCTGCTTGTTGGATCTCAAATCCTGCTGGGTCACATTATCATTATGTTTTGTTGATGTCAACTTAACTATAATATTAACCAAATTAATACATTTTCAATTCAACTTTTCACTCAAACTCTTATGCTAATATTTCATACCCCACTGTATGCAGTTCTATCCATTCAGCTCCACGCACTGCCATTATAATTACATCTTACATAGCAAACACAGAGACCACATTTCTGGATTCATGTATTTATTTTCATTTAGATATGCATTTACACGCATATTATAAAGCAAATATACAAATAACAAGCTGTTTTGAACAAGTTAGAAATCAATCAGCCCTAGCCTCTGAAATAATATTCGTACAGATATGAGCAGGCTCAAAACATAAGAAAATAAAACACTAAAGAAATAGAAGGAACAAAAAAAACAAAAAGCAGCTTGTGGCATTGGATCAGTCCCGAGAGATTACTGAGCAGCACCAGAACGGCAGCGAGAAAGACCAACAGAAATGAAGCCGATGAACAGTGCAAACACGAATCCGAGGAGGCGTCTGTAAACTGTGAGTGTGTTGAAGTGTGCAGGAGTCGTCGTCAGTGAGCCTGAGAGCTGTCTTTGGTAGGCGTTTAGCACAGGGACGCTAGGAAACGATGCTACGCCGCCTCGCTAACATTCAACGCAGCCTCATCCAATACATTTGAATTCATAAGACACAAACCGGAAAACAAATGTGGTTCATCTATGATCCAAAAGGCACCATGAGTCAATGCAAATACAAAAAAAAAAATTCACAATCAGTTGAAACAACCTGAACGTGATTACCATCATAGCCTTTACAATGAAAGTAGATGAATTTTTTGTTTTAAACAGGATGCAGATCTTTCTGATTTATCAATACAAACCCATTGCATCCATAATAGCCAATTATGGAGTTGGCTTAAACATGCCAGACTCGCTTCCTCCCATTAAAGGGTTTGGTCAAGTTCCCCGTCCTACAACCAGGGGGCGCGACACAGCTTCATCCAGCTCTTCACCGAAGCAGTGGCTTCAACACATCTACTTTCCCCAAAAATGGAAAATAAGCAGTGACACCAGACAAGAAAAATGAAAAGAAGCCCAAGAAATTAAAAACACAATCATGTACAAGAATCACTGCTGTGAAAGGGAAATCTACTATTGCCTGGTCCCTCATGGGCTCATCTTGTATCAACATCTCAATAAGGGCATCGGATCCCTCCAGACGTCCTCGCTGCCTCTGAATAGACTCCTCCAGCTAAAGCTATATGCAGGCTAACTGAGAGTATATGTGTGTGTACATGTGTAGTGAAGGTGCTCCTGAATACACGGGTCAGTCGCTTGGTATCTGTCAAAAACACGTCATGGTCATATTCCAGGCCAAAATGATGGAATAAGAAAAGGAAGCCTATTTGTAGAAACAAGGTTTGTGACATTTTCATGAAAGTTAAGCAATTCGAATGACTGTATTGGAAAAAAATAAAAAATCTTACTGTAGTGCAAAAATTAGATGCGTTTAAATAATGATAGCATTTGTACTGCTGATTTTTTCTCTTTTTTTACAGCAATACAGAAACAAAATACTGTTGTATAGTATTAATAATCTAGTAAAGAATAATCAGAAATTACAAAAACTACACTACAATAAAGAGAAAGAAGGGGAAAAATGTGCTTAACGCAATAGTCCACCCAAAAATGACAATTCCGTCATTATTTACTCATCCTCATGTTGTTCCAAACCTGTACGAGCTCATAAAAGATATTTTGAAGAATGTTTGTAACCAAACCATTTTGGTTCCCATTGACTTCAATTGTATTTTTTGACAAAATAATGAAAGTCAATGGGAACCAAAACTGTTTGGTTACCAACATTCAAAATCAAAATCTTCTTTTATGTTCCACAGAAGAAAGAAATACAGCTTTGAAACAGCATGAGGGTAAATTTTTGGGTGAACTATCCCTTTAATTAACATGAAAATGTCACAAATCAAGCACGTCCTAAACAGAGGCTTCATTTCCAGCATGCAAGGAATGATAATTCTCTTCTTTCCTTTTAATTTTGGGGTGAAAAACGAGCCGGACACATTTTATCTATGCACTCACTCCTCACTGGTGAGGCGACACTGAACACTGAAACGGAGGCATGTGTGATTAACAGCTACATCAGCATCATCAGTCTCTGTGCATCACTTGCCGCCTTACATTCATCTGTTGCCTTTCTGAATCTTATCCGAGCTTCGGTCCATCTGTAAGCACGGACCGACTGTCGATCAAACGGTAACCTTTGGTCACAGCGAGCTTTCTAAAACCTTGAGGCGCATCCTGCCCTTGACCAATGGAAATAGTGGCGCTCCTTCTCCAACATTCGAAAACAAGAATCAACCAACCAAGATGTTAAACCTCCATGAAACCAGCTTTAAAATCTTCCATTCAGTGTGCAATCCTTGGTAATAAAGGTTAGCTGTGAAAGCTAGCATGTGTGTGTCTGCTTATATCTCTGTTTGAATGCAGGCGTTACGCACAGGACTAGTCGGCTGAGGAAGGTTGTTATTGCGTTCTTTAGGCGAGCTCTGGCCCGCGTCAGCTTCGCATATTAAACTCACATTCTCCTCCGCAATGTAGCACAGCGGGCGCTCTGCCGCCCCATCAGCGGTCAGAGGGGCGACCGCAGCTTGCGGGAGGGTCCCAGAAGGACAGTTCTCCAGCCGGTCGTTCTCGACCTCTGGAAGCGGGCTGACCGCTCCGGTCGTGTTGGGATGTCGGGCGTGGGACTCGTAGCAGGGCGGTCTACAGGCGTCCAGGTCGGAGCAGCTGAACTCTGAGAAGTGGCTGGAATGTGAGTCGGCCACAGACGGCAGGCTGCCGCTCAGAGAGGGCGAGTCTAACTCACTGGAGTTGGTGCTGCGGCGCTCCAGCAGCTGGGCGTCCATGTCTTCTCGCGTCTCGTTGATCTTGGTTCCGCCGCTCTTTTTGCGCAGCTTGCCTTTGCTCTTCTTGCCGGATGAAGAGGAAGAAGTGGAGGACTGCTCCTTGGCCCAGCGAGAGGTAGCGCACTTGCCCTCGTGGGGACAGCCGGCAGGGCAAACGCCGGGCCCGTGTCCTCCGCTGCTGCCGTCGTCCATACTGCTGCTGCCGCTGTGGTGCCTGAGCTTCCCTCGCTTGGACTCCACATCCACCTGCACCTCCATACTGCTCCCATCCCTGCTGCACAACAACGTCTGCTGTTAATTGGCCCTTTCACAGTAATACCAGTAAATTTATGCAAAATTACCCGAACGATTTTACCGGTAAATTCAAAAATGTGACCCTGGAGCACAAAACCAGTCATACTGTAGTAGCACGGCTGTATTTGTAGCAACAGCCAACAATACATTATATGGGTCAAAATGATCAATTTTTCTTTTTTGCCAAAAATCATTAGGACATTAAGATCATGTTCCATGAAGACATAGTTTCCTACTGTAAATAAATCAAAACTTTTTTCTTTTTTTTAAATTTTTGATTAGTAATATGCATTGCTAAGAACTTCATTTGGACAACTTTAGAAAGGCAATTTTCCCAATATTTAGATGTTTTTGCACCCTCAGATTCCAGATTTTCAAATAGTTGTGTATCAGTCAAATATTGTTTCATCCTAACAAACCACATATTTCAATGGAAAGCTTATTTATTCGGCTTTCAGATGATGTATAAAAAAATATCTAAAAAAATTGACCGTTATGACTGGTTTTGTGGTCCAGGGTCACACAGGCAATGGCGTTCCGTCGTTTTTTTCCAGTAAAGCACCTTTCGCACATCGGTTCCAAATTACCGGTAAATTCTGTGGCATCGTTAACCAGAAATGATTTGTGTTTGTAAACATGAAGGGGTAAACACGAAACAGTGTTTTTGTTGATGTTTTCATTTTTGAGTCAAACGTTTATATTCATGCAGCTTCTTTTGGGCCAGAGACATCGCAGAGACTTCAAACACAGCGCAGAGTAAATGCGTCATCCGTGTCAGAATGTCATGATTTGCCCAGAGCCGTTGAAGTGTGTATTTCAACAGCTCTGGATTGGCCCGGAGTATACGTCTTACATCTGCATGTTCTTCATTCTGCGTTCACACACAGCAGAATTCCAGCAATTTACTGGTAATGTTACAACTTCTCATACCGGTAAATTCGTTCCGGCAATTTTTAAAAAGGTCCTGTTCACACATGATCGCTTTACAGCAATTTTCCAGTGAAGTCTTTGTATGTGAAAGGGGCTAATGACAGCTTAAGATCAATCACTGAGCCACCTTAAATTCTTTTGGTTATATGAATACAGACCTGTCCAGAGGCAAGTAGGCGTTGAGAATGGATCCAGCCATTGCTTTGGTACTAGCGTTGTCACTGATTGTCCCCAGACTGACGGTGCCGGACTCCCCGCTCAGACTGCAACGTTCCTTTTGAACATCAGCTTGAACTTCCAACCTGAAAAAACACAAACAGCACATTTAAAGGGGTCATATGATGCGATTTCATGTTTTCCTTTGTCTTTGGAGTGTTACAAGCTGTTCATGCATATAGATGATCTGTAAATTTGCAAAGACTTAAGTCTCAAACACAAAAGGGATATTCTTTATTCTTTATTAAAGTTAAGACTCGTCCATGCCTTCCTAAAACTCCTTATTTAAACAACACATAAGTGTTGGAAGCTGCCTAATAACTGCAAGGCAAACAATATACTACTTTTTGAAAACACTTTAGTTTAGGGACCAATTCTCAAATACATAAGTCTTTGAATATCCAACAAACATTTAGGCCCAGTTTCACAGACAGGGTTTAGGATTAAGCCATAGTTAAATTAAAAGATTTAAGTAGCTTTTATAAACGTGCCTTAGAGAAAAACATTACTGGTGTGCTTTACTGGTCTTCAGACAAAGCAATGACACTTACATATTTTAAGATTTTAGAGTGAGTAGGCTTAAGCCTTGTCTGTGAAACCAGGGGAAAATGTGACGAATCTAACAAACTTGGACAAACCCAGCTGTTGGGTCTGCTTGTGTGCATAGCCTGCATAAAATGTGTACTCTTTATGTGACGGTCCGTCCATGTGAATGATCTTCCATCTTCCTAAATACTGTGTTCATGAGCGACACCAAGTCATGGTTTTATATAATAACAGAGGTTCTGGGCATGAGACCAGAAGCATGAATCCAATTGGCTAGCTAATTCTCTTGCAGTGCAATGGAAAAGACATTAAAACACCGCTATGTTAAAAAAAAATCTGTTGCCTTGACCTGTTTCTCTCAGCCCTGTTGCTTTTACTTTTTGCATGTCTCTTTATTCAAATACACCTGATTCAGGTCATCAGCTCATTAGTAGAGAGCCCCAAGACCTGAAATGGATGTGTGAGAGAGGACACGTTCAACATGTGCAGTGTTGGGGGCCCCAGAAACACAAATACGAATTGTCCATGTCAATCTGAACAGCCATTTGTTCAAATTAAAATGTTTATCGGTCTTTTGGGATTCTGGTGGATGCTTTGCATTTTGAACTTTAAAGTATGTCCACATAGTTGCATCACACTTGGATTTCAAAATACATACCCTTTATAGGCCATTTTTGGTCAATAACTGTGCACAAAATGACATGCAGACACAGTGTCACCGACCTGTTAAAGCAGTTAACCATGGCACTTCCTGACAAGCTGCCAGTGATGCTAGCCCCGGCAAGGGCCATAGTGCTGGCGTTCTCGCTCAGGTTGTCTCTCATTGCTCCAATACGATCCATGTGGCTCCCACTGGCACTCAGGCTGCCCGTCAGACCCCCCACACTGCCCTCGCCGATGCTGGGGTTATGCCTGGTCTCTGCTACCGAAGTGGTGTCTGATAGAAGAGAATAGATAGAAAGGGGTGATTACGATTACAGCAGTTCATAAAAGTGTGACGTATTCTGGGGGGGGGAAACACAAAAACACAATCAGTAGTACTATTCCAGTGTTTGGTTTCTGAGATTTGCACTACAAGCCTGATTAGGGCTCTACATTACATACCGAATGAACTGCAGTCATAAAAATGGAATTTACTGTACAAGGCAGAATGTCATTTTAAATAAACCAAAAGTACAGCTGTACAGTTAATCAAATTGCAGTATGGATTAGTGTCTGTAAATATTAAAGTGCAAAAAGACTTTAAATAAAGTTAGCATGTTTCTGTGTAAATGAATGGCACTACCCAAACTCAAGCATGCGTGATGTTCAGTGTTTTCAGCATCTGCTACACATCTCACTGTATGAGGACATGAACTTCATCTCTAAAGCAGAGTCACAATGTCACAATTTTTCATCCATGTTTTAATTTAAACGTAAACCTTGTTGTGCAGCATTTTGTGACATACATTACATTTTACGAGACATACATTTCATGCATCCTTTGGATTACTAGCATTTTTGATGATAAACTTTTATTAACATAATACAACAGATTAAAGAAATTAAAAGAGAACACGAAAAATCATTACATACAGCACTGTTATTAATGATATTTTAATTAGCTCAACTGATTAGCTACACATCATTTTTGTTTATTCAAATTTAAATGTTAATTTTGGGGAAAATAACACTGAATTTGAGAAACATGATTTCTCTTACACATAGCACGAGCATGTTTTGAAACCTTTTGCCTCAGGCTTACTCTGTACATCAGAACAAAAGCTACTTGTTCCCAGAGTTTCATGAGCGTCACAGGAATTATTTGGAGTTTGAGAAACAAAGCTACTTGATCCTTGAGTTTCAGGAATTGTGTCTGGAAAAGGATAAACTCCGTCTCTAGATATGTCTCACCTTCAATATGCAAGTCTGTGTGTGTGGGGGGGGCAGTAAATCTAACACATTTCAGCACACTCTGCTTAAAACTAGAACAGACTTCACACATTTGCATTAAACATGAGCGAGGAGGAGAGAAAGTGTGAAATGTGATAGACAAGACAGAGACTGTTTGCATTCAGTGAGGTTCACTAACCAGTCACAGCAGCTCCGGTGCCCACGTTCATGTCATTCTCGTCATCAAACTCGATGCGCACACCTTTACCATTCCCTGCAGACACGCCGCAACCACCGCTGCGGCACAGAGAGATGGGCACCACACCGTAGACATACGCCAACATGATGGGCACTCCTATCCCTGCACAGACACACAATATAACACTTACACAAAACTGCAACCTCTAAACCAGATTATCAATGAAATTCACAAAAAGGATGATAACTATAAAGTTTTAGTAATTATCCAAATTCAATGAGAACAGGGAAAGCTAACGAAGGAGAGGGACGATACTGTTGGAAGCACTTTCCAAACAATTTTCCCCGCTGATAAACCTTAAAACATTGACAGCCAATCAACCGACTTTAATAAGCGTGAGCAATTAAAGTGGCAGAAGACAAAACTACAGCTTGTGCTTATTATGAACAGATCATTATCGTGCATTGGGTGGTTGGTTGGTGTTTTAACACCATATCAGCTTCCTTTTTTATTTTCATGGTTCGTAACAAGTTGAAATAATATAAAAGAGCAATCTTAAAACCTATATAAGGTTTAAAAGCTCAAATTAATTCAGGGTTGAAACAGTCAAAAAAAACATTTGAGTGTGTTTGCAGAGTAATATAATTTCCAGAGAGCTTAAACCAGCACAATTTAATAAAATGTTGAAGAGATAGTAGATAGTGGTCATGAAGTGCATATTTGTGGATCTTCATTTGATATTAAGAACTTGTGTATGATTCTGCAATATCTTATTTGGCATCAAGTATATTATGTAGATCTGATCCCAGTGATTACGGAGTTTGTTGTTGGTACAATGATCACATCCATTTTACCATTTGTTGATGTTGGATACTATAGCAGTTTTAAGATCTGAGGGTTTTATGAAAAACACAATGTGTGGAAAGTGCTTCTTTAGCAGGCGCGTCTGCTTGTTTGATTCCACAATGTCCAGGCTATTGTGGATTGGTGTGGACACTGATATATTGTAGTTATAACACTTATGATGCTTGATTAAACAGTCTTTAGTATTACATTTTTAGGCAGGCATAATGCGTCATGTATAAGCCTAATTAAAAAGATAGTTGGGGTTAAATTAATTGCCGACATTTAATATAGGTTTATGGGTTCAGAACAAACTAATTATTTCATAAAACAAACTGCAATTCAAATCATAAAGTGAATCATTAGACAGAAAAAAGAAGGAAGTCTGCTTACCAACAGTGACAGCAGCAACCACTGGAGACACGATCACTGACAATGTGACCCCGCCGGCTATGACAAGGTTCCTCTTGTGCTTGGAGATGTCCTTCCCCTCATAACGATTATGAATCTGAAGCAGACGGATTCAAAGACAGTGAATAAACACATCTCTCTGTCATCACCCTGCTCATTATTCTAGATTAAATCACGTTTTGGTTACTCATAATGCTAGCATAATTTCCCACTCAATGATCTAACAAGAGTCTCTTGAAGATCAAATAAGGCTGATAAGTGTGCGATAAGACATGTAGGTTTTCATATTTCACAATGCAGCGCTCGGTTAGGATTCAGGTCAGATAAACAGACGTTATGGAAAGCCCTTCATAATGAAATTCAGACTGAACAGCACATATCTGAAGTATCATTAATCATTGCACAAGTGACCCAGTTTGCAGTGGATTAATCTGGTTCAGAGACAGGCTGCATATTAACTCACGCAAAACCAAATCCTTAATGTAGTGGACAAATTATACTACATCACTGCTATGTGCTGGACATATAAATCTTTAAATCTATTAATACAGATGTAAGAATAGCGCTTGTCAAACCCATTTTAACATGCCGGCACCAGTTTTTAAAAGTGTTTATAATAAGCAGTGTTCTTCAAGTCAGATAAAACGAAGGCCCTTATTATCTTGTAGTCATGACAAAGGCATTTGGAGAAACTGGTTCACAACAGAAGGTGTCACAGGAAATGCTGCCAAAAAAAATCTATTTTTCGTCAATTTAGCTCACGCCATGTGCCAGTGAGTTCAATCTAAGTTAAGGCTGATAATGCAGTACTGTAATGACTTTCTAATGATTACTGATGACTAAGATTATGCACTATTATCAGAATCATTAGCATTCATGAACGTTATTAAAATATATGCGGGCTTTGTACACAAAGATGACAGACATGAATGACGCATGACAGACAATGTGAGATATAATTTTTAAACTTCATTAAAACTAGATAAAAATGAGTTTCAGTTTCATGGTCAAATCAGATTTTAAGCTGTGCAATCTATCAAAACAAAATTGCAACATGGCTCGGTGTGAACACTAACTGCTAAAAATGCAGAAAATTAAATTTTAAATATTAGTATGGTAATTTTTCAGTTTTATTATATCATTTTTATTACTGTTTTAAATGCTTTTTTTATTTTACAGTATAATATAATATAATTATTATTTATTATAAAACTAAAAAAAACTATTTTATAGTCCTTTTAAATGGGTCAAATGCAGTGGAAACTCGAGGAAAGAGTAAAAAAAAAAATGATTCTGATACGGTTATGGTTATTGAAAAGGATAGTTTTAAAGTCTTTAGAGTATAAACTAATTGTTAGCTTTTTATTTTAGCATCCTGCAGTCAACTGAGACAATTTCTAGACCTCAGTCCTCTTTTTTTCACAATGACAGCTACTCTCAGTTGTTAAAGAAAATCTCTTGGCACCAAGCTGATTCTCATCATTACTATGGGGTACATCAAACATGACTGTCTGAAAAATGTATCCAATTTCATACCTTGCTATCAGTTCAAAAGATTGGGTTTGAAAAATTAATTAAAACTCTTCATTCTCCACAATGTTTAGTTTAGCCACCCACCTTTCTGCCCACATACACAGGAATCCCAATGATCATTGCAGGTATGGCAATGCCAGCAATCAGTGCAATGCCAACCGGAGCGCCCACAAGTGTGCCCAACTGCCACAGGATTTTCTTCTTCCTGCTCCAAGGCTTCTTACCCCAGAACGTGCATCCTGAAGGACTGTGTCAGGAAAAGAGAAATTAAACACAGAAATGTAACCTTGGCACAAAAAATAAATTCTGATGACTGCAGCTTTGGACTTCTTCAGGTCAACTGTCAGTAAGGCAGTTAAATTTATATGTCTGACTGATGTCCTGTGGCAGTGGTGTTCAGGACACTGACCTTAAGTAGTGCAGGTCAGAGATCTCCTTCATACACAGCCAGCAGAACTCACAGCCGCACACAGCGCAGGTCATGTGATTACAGCTCCCATCGTTCATCTTGATGATGTAGGCCGCACAGCGGGGACATGGCTTTATGTCATCGGCTTAGAGAGAGACACAGACAGAGCGGTTAAAACCACTGCTGGTTGACATTTACGAGATTTAGGACGTTCCCATAATAGGGTTGTAGATTTGGTACAAACCACAGATCATTTGATTTAGAAACAAACAAGCGAAAAACCACAATTTTTGTAGCTTTAATAACAATCAATGTATATTTTATTCATAGAGTGTTGTATTTTGCATTTGATTACTTTATTCAATTTCTGTAATATTTTTAATCTGAATACTGTCAGACAGACTTGCCTGTTATTTTACAGATTTATTTTTTTACAGAGTAGTTGACAAATCCACTGCAGTACAGCATGGGATTTAACGGTTTGTGTGTGTGTGTGTTCGGTGGGCTCACTAGCAGCGCCGCTCTCCTGGCTGTAGCTGAGTGAAGAGGATCTGAAGGGTCTCAGCCGGAGGCTCTGTGCTCTCTGCTGTCGGGCAGCGTCGCAGGTCTGATTTGGGTGCCACAGCTGTTTACAGTGGTAACAGAACTCAGTCCCACAGCCCTCTCGACCACACGTGATCTTTGGACAGCTGGCACAACCGAAGGCAATGACTGCATACCTGTCCAATCAAACAGACAAATACTTTCTCAGCTATACACGATGCATTAGCTCATACATATCATCAAACAAGAAAATATCTATTAGTAATACCACAGTTAACTAATACTTCATGTGTGTTCAAATTAGTGGTTTGCGATATGACGATATCGTAGAATATCGTAGTATCACACATTCTATCAGCTGCAGTTATAGCGCTGGCATATCAATATACTGTACAACGCCACATACATTCACATCCAATGTTAACTAGGCGGTAGAGATACACTCACAGAAAGTAAACAGTTGAGAGAAAAACGGATTCATGCCTGTATATTAGATGCAGGTCTTAAAGGGACAGAAATGAGCGTGCTGCCGTTTGTCATTAAAAGGACAGTTCACCCTAAAATTACATTTCAGTCATTATTTACTCACTCACATGTTGTCCCAAACCTGTATTAATTTCTTTCTTGTGCTGAACACGAAAGACGATATTTTAAAGAATGTGGCTAACCAAAAATGTAACTGGTCCACATTGAATTTGATAGTAGGAAAAAAAAATCCAATGGAAGTCACTGAGGACCAGCAACTGTTTGGTTACCCACATTCTTCAAAATACCTTTTATTTTCAACAGAAGACAGAAACTCAATTAGGTTTAAAAAAAAAAAACCCAACAACTTGAGAGTAAATTAATTAATTTTGGGGTGAACTAAACCTTTAATGTTAATAAAACAACAAAACACAAGAACTTTAGTACGGTTGCTTTAATAAGAATCAATGTATAATTGATGTATTTAGTGTTTTATTTTTGTGTGTTAATTCAATTTCTTGAATGCTGCTTCTAAATACACCTACTGTACCTAAAAAATAAAGCACTATTTGTTTTATTTGTATATTATGTTATTTGTAATGGAATGTATCTTTGTTCTTATTTTTAATAAAGATAAAATCATGACAAAGTTTTTCTCCACCCACTTTGATCTAAACATCTGCCATTATTTTATATTTTGTTTCCTTGAAAGGTGTTGTTTTTAAAATAGGGAAATTAGTTTGGCTGTACTGCTCAGACAACTTGCAAAATAGTAAAACCAACATGGCAAAGAATCGTAAAATTCCTGAAAACAAATTGTGATATATTTTTGCTATATCGCCCACCCCTAGTTCAAATCTCCAAACCAGAGTATGATCAGTGACCACATTATCCAAAACAGCTGTAGCTATTCTGGTAACAACACAAATCAATGATGGTCAATCTAGATTAATAGCCCTGCAAATCTGAACTGAAGGCATCAATTACAGCAGGCACTGGCCATTGTGACCCGACCATTATTAATGAGAAGCTAATAAATGGCGCTGGAAGTTGTGCTCGTTTGCAGAGATAATTGTTGTTGTAAAGTCACAACATGCAGATGGACAGATTTGAAAGACAGCGACAGGATCACTTCGCTAAGTGATGTGTGTGCTAGACAAGAGTTACATAAGAGCCTTTAACACTCATTATCATGTGGAAAAGGGACACTAGAAGCTGAGAAAAGATCCTGAATGTGCACTGCAGGATCAGTCCATTATTCCAGCCTCATCAAACCTCATGAAAGAGTCTGCATGTGGGTTGACAATTACAAAATATAATTTGATACAAAAGAAGCTATCGCCATGGTGCAAACCAGATGTCATCTGGTCAACTGTCGGTTTTCCATCTGAGAAAAGCCTCCACTACATCGGTTTCCACAAACAAAGTGGCCTTTGTTATTGGAGTTGCCCATATTTCTACATGACTCTGAGAGTGTAAGAGTAAACACAATGCTGGAGACATGATGAGATGCCCCCCGTCTGATCTACAATGAACCCTAACAAAAGTAAAGTCAAGTCAAACAGTAAAGTCAAAAGGATAGTGACAGCACAGAACAAAAGTCAAACAAGATTGCTCCATCACAGCACAAAGAAAGCCCTGCATGCTCCACACAGCATAAAACATGGAACAAAGCTTTTCCACTCAACAGTTTTTTTAACTGCATATTTGTCTTCCAAGACAGCAAACTCTCAGCCAACCCTGCAACAATGCAGAATCAATGCAACTCACTCTGCCTGCTGTTCACATTAACCAGGAACACAGAAAGGCCCTCATTCTGATCAGTGTCTCTCTCTTGGAGATGGTCAAGTCTATTCAATTTTGGGGGAACCAACAATTTTACTTGACTTAAAACTTAAACAATAACCTTATTTATACGTTTCCTACGTGAGGGGACAAATGGCTATAACAGAAAAGAGAATATTCACAGTCTGCAACTTAAGTCTCCTTTTTTAATTTTTGAAAGTTTATGCTCACCAAAGCTGTATTTATTTAATCAAAAATACAGTAAAAACAGTAAACTTGTGAGATATTACTAAAATTTAAAAGGGCAGTTTTCAATGTGCATATATTTAAAAAAGTAATTTATTCCTGTAATGCAAAGCTGAAAGGATAAGGGTTACATGATCCTTCAGAAATAATTCTAATATACTGATTTGCTCCTCAAGAAACATTTCTGAGTATTATCAATGTTGAAAACTGTTATAAGTCACTTTTCTCTGGTTTACCTGTGTCAGAAGATTGGCCCTCAAGCCATAAGGAGCCTACGAGGAGCCATTTATCAATTAGTATCTCTCGCATCACCCATCAAAGCATAGCTCAACATACATAACTGCAACCAAACCTGCCATGACATGTAGACTAGCTCTCATTTCCTACACGTGTTTTAAAAGTACCTAATGTCTCTATGTATCTGGGAAAAGCTCTTTGTTATGCACACAAATATACACATCCTTCAAAGTGACAGGTGTAATAGCACCTACTAAAAAAAATAAACAAGTGTACACAATAACCAAAGAAGACAAGAGAAAACAGGCAGCTCAAAAGGTCGTGTTATCATTGAAACACAGGGCACAGCTGGGTGCAGATCTGTGCAGAGATGAGTGTGTAGCATGAAAAGATCTGCTGCCAGGCTGTCCACTGGCCTGATAAAAGACTCCATTCAAAGTGACAGTGTCACCAGTGTCAGGCCTCCAAAAGCGCTGATCACAACACAATACTGTGCCTTTAGCTTGTGCTAACTTCAGAGATGTCCCAAATATTTTTGGCTCAGAGCCCGAGTCCAGAAAAAAAAAAAAAAAAAAAGATTCAAGAGAAAAGCTGAATCCCTGACCAATAATTGCAATTATAATTAAGTTACAAATCAGAACTCTCTGGAGCCTCCTAATTAATTATCCCTTCTGCAACACATTGAATAAGTACTTTTACACTACCATTCAAAATGTTGAGGCCAGTAAGTAAAAAATTAAAGGCAATAAATTAAAGGATTAGTTCACTTTTAAAAAAACTTTTGCTGATAATTTACTCACCCCCATGTCATCCAAGATGTCCATGTCTTTCTTTCTTCAGTCGAAAAGAAATTAAGGTTTTTGATGAAAACATTTCTCCATATAATGGACTTCATTGGGACCCAAACGGTTCAAGGTCAAAATGACAGTTTCAGTGCAGCTTCAAAGGGCTTTAAACGATACCAGACGATGAATACGGGTGTTATCTAGCGAAACGATCGGTCATTTAAAAAATAAATAAAAAAGTTTAAGTTTTATAAGCACAAATGCTCTCCTTGCTCTGTTCTGTGATGCGCGTTCGTGACGTCACGTAATACGCAATTACGTGGAAAAGGTCACGGTTGACTTAGGCGGAAGTACCGAGTCAGTGTTTACAAATGTGCAGAAGGAGGACCATATACACATATTCAAATGTCTTTGTGTCAGTTTATCGTTTAAAATGCCCATTTCGTGTGCGTATCCTGGGTGTTTTAATATTAAAAAGCCTACTGACTCGGTACTTCCGCCTAAGTCAACTGTCACCTTTTCAACGTAATTGCGTATTACGTGACGTCACGAACGCGCATCACAGAACAGAGCAAGGCGAGCATTTGTGCTTAATAAAACTTAAACGTTTTTATTTATTTTTGAAATGACCGATCGTTTCGCTAGATAAGACCCATATTCATCGTCTGGTATCGTTTAAAGCCCTTTGAAGCTGCACTGAAACTGTCATTTGGACCTTGAACCGTTTGGGTCCCAATGAAGTCCATTTTATGGAGAAATGTTTTCATCAAAAACCTTAATTTCTTTTCGACTGAAGAAAGAAAGACATGGACATCTTGGATGACATGGGGGTGAGTAAATTATCAGCAAAAGTTTTTTTAAAAGTGAACTAATCCTTTAATCAAAGATGACAGTAAGGAAAAATGTTTCAAAAGATTTCAAATAAATGCTATCGATTTTAATTTTTTATTCAATATATTCTGAAAAAGTATCATGTTTCCACAAAAATATTAAGCAGCTCAACTGTTTTTTCAACACTGAAAAGCAGCTTTGATCACAGGAATAAATTACATTTTAACATACAAATAGAAAGCAGTTTATTTCAATTGCAATAATATTTCATAATATTTCTGTTTTTACAGTACATTAAAATATGCAGCCAGACTTCTTTCAAAAACATTTTTACAAATCTTACCTACCCCATACTTTTCAACAATAGTGTAAATGCACGTAAAATTTGATTTCAATTCGACTTAAACTATTCTTTTTTTTTTTTAAATATCATGTGCACAATTTAGTCTGACTTAAATTTCAATTACGTATTAGGTTTATTCTGACAAACAGGTTGTAGCTCGACTACACAGTAGGTTGATTATAACGGTGCAGGTAAATATACTAGTCGACTTGGCTAAAGTCAATTTAGGTAAGGGACGGTTTATAAATGCTCACACTAACACAAAATTACCTCTACTTCTTCTAAGACTGACGTGTCAAAGCAAACAGGCCACAAATAAGCAAATACACACACAAGCAGACATAGCAGCTGTGGCAACAAAAAGCAGCTGTGGCAACATCACAGCCATGCAGTTAAAACCAGAGCAGCCATTTAGACCCAACCAGGGAAAAAATGTAATGGAAATCCCGACTCCTATCATACTGCTATAGCAACAGGATGTCAGCGATGACATAAGGAATACCACAAAGGCTGTACAATGCACAGATGCTATATCATCATAATACAATGAAAATTTATCACTTAAAAAAAAAAAAATGCCAAGAAAATGTTACTAATATAATGTACTAATATTATAAACTAAAATAAGACTCTTTTAAAACACCTACGTAGGAATGAAAAAATAAATAAATAAATATATATATATATATATATATATATATATATATATATATATATATATATATATATATATATATATATATATATATATATACACACACACACACATGCAAATAATTTATAAATGGAAAATATATAGGCTATTTAAAAAAATTATAAAAAAAATAAAAAAATAATATCTGATGTGCATGCCACAAATTTTTACAGAAATATAGACCACTGCTCAAAAGCTTTGGGTCAGATTTTTTTTTTTTTTTTTCAAGAAATTAATGTTTATTATTACAACAAGGATGCATTAAATTGATCAAAAGTGACAGTAAAGACATTTATAATGTTACAAAACATTTCTATTTCAAATGAGTGCATTTCTTTTAAACTTTTTCAAAGCATCCCGAAAAAAAAAGTATCACGGTTTCTACAAAAATGTAGAATACACAACTGATTTCAACATTGATAACCAAAAATGTTTCTTGAGCAGCAAATCATTATATCAGAATGATTTCTGAAGGATCATGTGACACTGAGGACTGAAGTAATGCTGAAAATTCAGCTTTGCATCAAATAAAATACATTTTAAAATATATTCAAATAGAAAATTCATTTAAATTGTAATAATTTCACAATATTGCCGTTTTTACTGTGTTTTTATCAAATGAATGTAGTTTAAGAGATTTGTTTGGCTTTCATAAACGGTTTTCTTAATCTTAACTCCAAACTTTTAAACAGTAGTGCACATATAGATAAATCTCAAATGAAATTTGAATAAAAGTGCTCTTACCCGCAGTCTGGAGCAGGGCACCAGCGGCAGTCGGGGTCGGCCACCAGCCAGCGGCGCAGCATGAACTCCTCATACTTCTCCATGAGCACACGGTCATTGAGTATCATGCGGATGTCGTGGGGGTTGAAGCGCTCTGAGCACTCGGGGCAGCTGATGTTGACCCTGCTCTCCGAGATCTCGATGCGCAGATACTGTCGGAGGCAGTCGGCACAAGAGCGGTGGTGGCATGTCATGATGTCAGGGAAGCGGTCTCTGGTGTGGCGCAGCAGGCACAGCGGACACTCCAGCAGCTCAGAGGTGGAGGCTGAGGATGAGGAGGATGAAGATGAGGTGGAGGCCACACCGGGGGCAGAAAGCGGCGAGGAATGATCCTGCTGCTGGCACATTTCCGAGTGCACGCTCTCCACACTGGCGATGCCATCCACCCCGGCGGCCAGTGCCCGTGACTTGCGGGATTTGGGGTCACCGCAGCGCTGGCGGAACAGCGAGCGCAGTGAGATGCGGCGCTTTTTAGGCGTCTTCCGTACAGAGGGCAGACTGACGGATGAGGCGGCGGAGGGAAGGTCCCTCTCAGACCCCTGCTGCTGCGGCTGATGCAGACTCATCTCTACAGAGGAGGCACTGTGGTTTTCAAAGGACTGGGAAGCTTCTACAGGGAGGGCAGGGGGGGAGGAGGAGGAGGAGGAGGAGGGGGAGGGAGGGGAGAGGGAGGGAAGGGGGGACAGGGTTTTCAGAGGGGAGCGTGAGGTGTTAAGACATGGCGGTGAACTCTCTGCAAGCTGCTCCCTTGATCCAGGAAGCTCAAGTTGGGACACACGGGTCTGTTTGGAGTCACCAGGCTGGATCTCGACCTGATCTGTGAAGAAACAGAGACACTCCTGAGTGAGACAGTGGAAGACCTCATTTGAAATGCATTTTATATTGATTCAACAATATTTTGGAGACGTTAACATTTTTTGATTTTAGGTGCAACCATGTGCAAAAAAAAAAAAAAAAGTTAATTTCTTTATCAACTCTAGAGAGTAGTATGAGATATATATATATATATATATATATAAAGATACAGAATTTTTCACCAGATGACTTGAATAGCTCCATTTAGAAAGAAATATAATTCTAGAATGACTGGGCGTTTTATAAGAGCGTGTATTTGCATGGCAAAACAACAACAAATAAAAAAACGGTATTTAATTTAAAAAAATGCAATTTTAAAGTTACAATACTAACATTTTACATCTTAATTTATTTTTCATGCTAAACCATTAAGCTTTTATTTTTGGCAATTTTCTGGCAAACCTGTAGTGCATTATGCTTTTAATTACATTGTTGTTTTTTTTGCAATTTAATTTTCACTTCAAGCCATACTGTGATACCAACCATTTTTATTTTGATATACTGCTTCATTCTCCCCATCATTTTTTATTGTTGAAGTGTAAATTGTTTATTGTATCCTGCGTCGATATTTCTATTCGGCAGTCATTACAGAGATCATCTACTCACCATCATGTCATTCTAAAACAGACTTTTTTCCTCTTGTGGAACAAATTATATTTTGAGAAATTCTAAAAGTTTTGTAACAGTTTGTAACGACATGAGGGCGAGTAAAGGACAGAATTTGTTTGCCGAATGCTGGATAAAACATTTTACCGAATGGCACTTTAGTAAATGATTGGTTCTACACTTTGAGTAGTTTGGAGTGGTTTTCTTTACCCAGAAATAAAAACAGACATGCATATTTGGATGACAATTTTTTCAAGCACTAAATCTACTTGAAATTAAATGTGATAGCTGTATCAAATACATTTTATTTGTCCTCCATATCGAGCAGCCCTAATATTGAATCATTCAATAAATGAGAGTGGTTACTCAACCTGACTCACTCACTGAACCACAAGTCATCATGACTTTCATTCAAACGTCAAATGAAACAGAAACATGTTGCATGTTCTTCAACCCTATATGGGTTAGTTAGGGGAATTACTAACTGGTTTTTAGTAGGTTTTTGACTTTGCTTTTACAATAAATAAATGAGTTACAAAATTCTGGATAACACTACAGTGTCCTTGTTAGACGTTACTTGTACTTACTATAGTAATAACAATAAATTATTCATAATCACACACAACTAAACCTAAATTAAACCCCAATCCTAATCTTATAGCAAGTAAATGTTAATTAATAATAGACAGAAATAGTAATACAACGTACAGAAATCCTAGTGCATACTTATAGCAATTGCACATTTTCAGTGTACTGTTCACGAATTTCATGTGAGCAGCAAGTTTAAAGGCTGCAATTGATCTGAAAACATTAAACACTGCCAAGATGAGTTTTGAGAAGCCCTGACTCAGTGGAAAAGTTGATGAAAGGCTGAAACAGCCAAGTTCACGGTAATGAAACAATTACAAAAATATTGCAGAACCACTTTTGAACAGGATGTGACATCACTGACATTGTAACAGGACAGATGAAACTACTGCATGCCAGTGAAAGCCACCGAAACCGTAATGGTCAGAAACACGAGACAGCAGAACCGAATGTGACAAAACAATTAGGATCCTTCTAGTCATTCATAGATGCGTTTCCTCACCCTGCCTGCAGGCCTTTCACAAAAACACAGAGAGGCAGCTCAGAGCTCTCGTTTCAGAAAAAAAATAAAAATTTAGTTTCAGATCTAAATGAATGCCTGTGGGTTAAACGTATACCACAGTGTGGGCGCAGCAAGATACTTTAGTTAGCACAGACAGCGTTTCTGCATGTGAATAGGTGTGATCTTATCACATGCTGCACAATAAAAAGTGTCAGTCGCAACGGAATGAGGAAGAGACACGGGCATGAATCATCTGAGCTTCCCAAAAACGCTGCAGCCTGTCACATGAGAAGCCAAAGGAATAACAGGACATTTACTTAATGACTCTGGCCTCTCTTGCAATTTGCATTAGATGTTCTCTGTCTTTACTCTCTGCTGCCTCTAAGCCATACCAGAAATACTTTAACCTCCTTGTGCAAATACACACACAGTTTCCAGGTGGGGTTTTTCACACTCTCCATTTAAAAGACACTAGAGCATTTTTCTCATGTGTTTGAAGGAAGCAGATAGCCAGCCAAACGAGTTACACTTGACTTTACAATCAATGATATCTTTGTTTTTTTAGACAAAGTCTAATAGGAATTGTAATGCACATTCCCAGAGCTACAAATTGTTCCAAAAATATTCCACAATATATATTTGTTACATTTGGCCTTTTCCTTTTAAAGGAAAATATACAGTGGTGTGAAGAAGTATTGCCCCCCCCCCCCCCTCCTGATTTTTTATTTTTTTGCATGTTTGTCACACTTTAATGTTTCAGATCAAACAAATTTAAATATTAATCAAAGATAACACAAGTAAACACAACATGCAGTTTTGAATGATTTTTTTTATTATGAAGGGAAAACAAAATCCAAACCCACATGGCCCTGTGTGAAAAAGTGCTTCATAAACAAACACCTTCATTTAAAAACTGCATGTTGTGTTTACTTGTGTTATCTTTGATTAATATTTAAATTTGTTTGATGATCTGAAACATTAAAGTGTGACAAACATTCAAAAATCAGGAAGGGGGCCAACACTTTTTCACACCACTGTATGAGTTAAATAACAGAACAAAAGATCTGATTGAAAGACTGAATGAGCATAATATAAGTAGGTAAACTGGGATGCAGCAATACTGACCTAAGACATCCATTTTATTTTTCCCAAATTCTGTTTTACTTTTTTCCGAAATCCAATTTTTCCATTTTAATTTTTCTGGATTCCGTTTTTCCCCCCTCGTTTGTAATTTTTCTAGACTGTTTGAATGGTTAAATTATATTTTTTTTAAATCAAAAAGCATGTCTAATTAATTGAAATCATGAAATTCACAGCAATTTATTAACAGTTACAAAAATCACTTTAAGGCCTTATGAAATTTACAAACCTGTTGTCCAACAAATCTAAATTTATTCAAATCTAAATCTAATTTATTGACATGATTTTTTGCCATATTAACTTCATAACAACAGTCGAGTGTTTGAAATAACTTTGTGATCAGACGTGGTTTGAATTAAATAGTCATTACATTAGTGTGTACTCAGTAATGCTCACAACACCTGGGTAAAAATAGGAAAGATATTACTTGAAACAGTTTTTTTTTTTGTCTCTTAGTGGATGCATAAAATTCCCTTAATTAATCGTCATTGATCTTATCGCAAATAAATACCAGAAATGATTGTGATATATTTAAGCCCATATCACCCATCCCTATATATGACGATAGTTTTTCTCAAAAGAAACGGTAAAATGCTCATGAAGTGACTCTAAGAGCAGTTCTAGAGATTATATTCATGTAATCAAGTATACTGTGAGCGTTACATGCACTTCAGTGTGTGTGTGTAGTTAAGAAACCATGCGTCTGCGCCATTCATTCACACAGCGACACGCAGGATTCATATTTAAATGTTTTTTTGCAGATTAATATTTACAGTCACTGGTCCATATCACATTTTGATTTAAGTGTACTGACCTACTTTTGAAGTATCCTTCCAAAATTTGGAAATTCAATGACATTCTGCGTTATACAGTAAATTCAGTTTTTATGACTGGATTCCACGATTCCGCCCGCATTTTCAACATCGTGGAAATCATAGCTACACTAGCTAACAAAGTTAGGTGGCGTGACCAATGAAATTCTAAGATTTCAAAAAGCAGATCAAAGTACACCAAATAATGCTCCAAGTCTATACATCCAGAATATAATACTACATTGCCTGGAGAAAGAATTGTTTGTAATTACTTTAAATAATACATTTACTAGTCTATTAATTCCATTGGTGTACGTCTGGTGACTTAAAGCTTGATTGTTTCAGATGAATCCAGCTAGTTGACCTGAGCAAGTTTCAGGGATTATTATGAACATCAGATGCCAAGAGCTCCATGTGTGTGTTTATGTAATACAAGGAAACTGAGATAGATGATTGTTCCAGCATGTTCCCAAACAACAGCTGAAGGAAGAGCAGGAACACTTAGAATAATTAAACTTATATTTGGCCTAACATACATTTTAACATGTGTTCGATGCTGATTTCCTGTGTGCACCTAAAATACATCTAATTCCACTCTGGTGACTTGTCAAAACACACGCAAGGACACGCACGAGCCCTTGAGACAAATGCCACAGCAAGCTGATAACACTCAAGAAAGATAAGATGATATTAACAGCCCCATTACTATCATTTGGGGTTCATTGTATTCCCAACACAACACAAAAGTTAAGTACAGATAACATATGCACTGTTCTGCTCGATGGATTTAGTCTAGTCCTAATAACACTGACTGATATGTGCAAACAGCTCTAGCTCATTTTAATCAACGTTTGCTGGTTGAGCTGGCGATGAGAAAAAGTGCACAGAATGAAATTAACAATGCAAAACAGCTGACGCTGTTGAAAACATTCCCACAACACACCTACCTCACCTAAGCAGTGTGGTATGCTGTTTAGACACATCATATGCCTTGCTCAAGGGCACATCAGTTGTGGTATTGAGGCTGGAGAGAGCACTGGACATATTATATGAACATTACTCAAGTTTTTATAGCTCATTAAGGATAGTTTCCATGCTTGATTTGCTTGAACTGTAAACATGTTTTTCTTTTATAGATCTGTTTCTTTTCAAAAACATTCAATCATAAAACTATTTTAAAGAATAAAAACTAACATATTAGTGAGTGCAGAACCTCAAAGAGGCATATTTCCATATGATTACTAGGGATGCTCCGATCGATCAGCCGATAATCACATTTTATGACTCGATCGGTACTCACTACACTTGGCCGATCTCACGAACGGATTGCAATTTGATGACGTCAATGCGTGAGGACGTACATGATGCGTGAGGACATAAATGATTTGGCGCCGCAGTCATCGCCAGTGTGGAAATGCTATGACATTCCGAGAAACAATGAAAAATTTGCTATTTGTCATGCATGTTTTGCATGATGATATGATGAATGGATGGTTCATTTCTAACAGCAGATTCAGTGGCATTAGAGCTGATCTGCACATCATAGCACACATCTACGGCGCAGCTCCGCGGGAACTAGGGCTGCCACTAACGACTATTTATTTTGATTAATCTATCGACTAATTTTTCGATTCATCTAAATTATTCATTTCCTGCAAAAAATAAAATTTACTTAAAAATATTTTATTAAACCAAATGAAATCCAAATTTCTATGAAATCCTTTTTTAAAGCAAAAGTGAAGTGCAACAGAGTGCAAGAAGCAAGTGTCCATCTCATAGTCCAAATCACTGAAATCAAAGCTCAGTATTATAGTGTAAGAATGACAACACATCCACATGTTCTAGTCTAATAATAATAAAATTATAATCAAAAAACACTTTTTAAAGGAGTATTTACCAGAAATATTATTTACCAGAATTTATTTAGGTGAAAAATGTAAATGTGCAGTATTTCTGAAAAAATACTTTTTTTAATATAAAATCAATTAATTGAAGATGCTTTTTATTATTAAAATTTAATGGAACAATTAAAATGGAATCCAGAAAATAATGGAGAACAGAATTTGGTACAGATAACATTGCAAAACTCAATTAGACATGCTTTTTGATCAATCAAATTTAACAAAACTGAATTTGGAAATAAAAACGGATTTCATAGGGCCCTATAATTATAATATTTTTTTGTGGTAATAAAAATGGATTTA
Source organism: Barbus barbus (assembly GCF_936440315.1). Taxonomy (NCBI): domain Eukaryota; kingdom Metazoa; phylum Chordata; class Actinopteri; order Cypriniformes; family Cyprinidae; genus Barbus; species Barbus barbus. The sequence goes on along the minus strand of NC_136747.1, from coordinate 6,393,982 downwards.
AGTGAACAACAGCTTTTAAAATGACTTAAAGTACATATATAATAGCAATGATGCAATAATAATTAGTTCAAATAAAAGTATCAAAAGCAAGAAATCATATGTTTTTATTGAACAAAACTGTTAAAAAACAATGTATTCTAAACAATAGAGCTAATGTAGATTACGCATTACAACAAAGGCCTGCAGGGGGTGCCGACGGCCTGATGATTATTTTTACACATTACTGTTTAATATTGACCAAGCACCATTTAATTCAAACGTACACTTAATCTTTAATATTTGGCCATTTCTTTAGAAGAGAAATGCTACAGCCACTGTAATTACATGAATATGTGGACATCAAACCGTGTAAACTCAGAGTGAGGGTTTGAGCTTTTCTTTTGTATTCTCCTGTGTTTGTGTAGATTTATAAATGATTGACCTTACAAATCTGATGAAACAACATGCAGAGATGGAGTATGAGACGCTCCACACATGTAAATGATAACAGATTCTGTGGAGCTACTGTGAACGGAGCCGCTGTGAGACGCATATACTGTGTGAACTGCATGACATATTTAATTAAATCATAGCATTTGTGAATTCACAATTATGCTTAATTATGATTTTTAAATGGGTTTAATATATCATGCAGCCTTGGAATATAGTCTAAAAATGTGTTTTATGGATTCTCGTCCATGAAATGTGCCACTTCCGGTATTTTGCCGGTTAGTTGACGCGAGCAAAATGAAGTCGACGATTTTTAAAAATCGACTAAAATCGAACAAATCGCAACAGCCCTAACGGGAACCGGTGCTGATCGTGGTCGCTCTAGTCAATGCTTGTGTTTATATCAGCCACGCCGCGGCATGTTTCTGAAGCAGGTCTTTTGTGAGTTACGCTGATCGTGGGCTGCTTTTAAATAAACATTTATAAAAAATATATATATTCTTTAGCCATATTAGCCTACTCAATAGAATTAACAGGCTTTACTCCTTTCAAACTTTAGCTGGAATGTCACCGTTTCTGTCACTGCAGCTTTACGATCAGGCAAACACACACACACACACACACACACACACAATTGAAATTGTCTGCCTGATGAAAAAATGTAGTTAATATTTGCATAATTTATTATTCATTTTATCCACCTGCAAATAATCAGAATGCATTTTTATTACCCGACCTGCGGATAGGGCTGGGTATGGAGTTCGATACTTTTTAGGCACCGACCGAATTGCCTCGATACCACAGAGTATCGAAAAACGTCTTGTCGTTCGGTACCAAATTTCGATACCTAAGGGGTTAATCTCATTAACGTCAGTGAGCCAATAAGCCTGCAGCACTAGGTGTGTTTGACTAGAAGTGACACGGTGCTGATTGATCAGTGTTTGACATCCGCGAGAGCAATTCGAAAGCGTACGGAGCAGTCTGCTCTCTATATCGTGCAGTTTCGCTTACTTGACAGACTGAAGCTCACGTGACATTTCAGCGTCTGCCGTCTCATTAAATGAGGACATAAACACATGAACAACAGCTCTAGAACTGCTCTGAGAGTCACTTCATGAGCATTTTACCGTTTGATTTGAGTAAAACTTGCGTCATATCATATACACACAGAACTGTAAAGGTATTCCCGGAAACCCGTCAAAATAAAAGTTCGGATTAACTTGGTAGACACTCCGGCAGAAATAAATTAATACTGTTCAGCAGAGTGTACATACTGCTACTACTAGGCTACTATTAAAATTATTAAAACTCTTATTTTTTAATTAATGATCACACAACATTTCTTCCATGTTTTAATTTTAATAGTAAAATTTTGTTTGCCAAAATAAATAAAGTTTTATCTTCAATAATTTAAAAGAAAAATGAAATTAATGTTTTATGCCTTCATTTGAAAACCAGATACAGAACACAAAATTTCTGAGGAAAAAGAAAACATTTCATAAGGCTGTTTTAAGAATAAATTTAAATAAACTAAGTAGTTTTTATGCATTCAAATAATTAGACATACTACAACATAGAATTTAATAACAATAAAACATATTGTGAAAGAAAATAAAACATCCACTTTTGAAAGTGGATAAGGATTTTACATTTCTTGAAGTCTTTAACAACCTAGAATAAATGAATAAAAATGATGATTCTGTCTGAGCTATGCGTTTTAAACGAGCACGGACTAGTGTAAACTGAAAACTATTTGAGCTTTATTAAAATTATTTGTACTTGATTTGTGTTGGCTGTATTTTGTTCCTTTGTGCAGTGGCTCAGGAGATGAGTCTTTGAGTTTGTATACATGTCAACAAGATGAAAAAAATAAAACCAAAGTTTTTTGAGATAATGTAATCTTGTTAAAACTGTTTTCATAAAATTGGTATGGAAAAAAGTATCGTTCAGGAACCAGTATCGAACTCAAGGTATCGGTATCGATATCGAACATTTTTGAACGATTAAAGATAATTCTCACAACACCTGGGTACCCGCGGATTATCTGCAGCGCCCGTGGATATAACAGTGATCAAACTATTCCGCTTTGTTCTTTCAGTAGTTTAAATGTTTCGATTTCTTTTTTCCTCTTCAGTCTTATATTGGACAGTATTAAACCTTATGAGTTACATCAGACTTCTCCATGTTGGAGCTTAAATGTCTCTTTATTTTGTCCTCTCTCTAACATTGGACAATGTTAGATTAAACATTGAATTCAACAATCAGACTTCTCAATTTTAGGAAATCAAATGCTTATCTTCTACAGTTTACTATTGGATAAGGTTTAAATAAACCTTGTGGGGGTTGCATCAGACTGCTCCATTTTGTTTGCATTTATTTTGGTCTTATATTAAGTATCCTGTTATACATAATGTTCTGCATAAACCCCAAATGTTCACTGTACAAGGAATATTTTTTGTGATTATTTATAACATTATTACATATATAAACCTTGAAGCAGCAGAATCGGCCGATCACCATGACAAGAAATCAGTACTCTGTATCAGCTGCAATTAGTCACTGGTATAACAAAAGACATAAGCATTAGCTTTTAATATTTCAATCTGGGCCTTTATGAAGAGAATTTCAACATCACTAGGTTACAGTAAAAGTCAAAAATAGCGATGTTCCAGTGAGGGGTCTTTTTTTTTACTAAAGGGGTCTTGGGGAGTTCATGTAAACACTGAAAGAGTTAATTACATCTGTGAGAGCTTCACAGAATTTCATTTAATGGGTGTAAATGCTTTTATAGCAAACAAACACACACTGTGCCCAGGAGACAACAGACAAACAATCCATCCTGACAAGCTGGGGCAAAAGAAAACCAGTTTCTGAACAGTTTCATTATCACAACAATCTTTAACTACTCAGAATCTGTTTATACCCCTCGTAAAAAGCTGACTGCTAATGTCATGTTCACTGACTTTATAAAAACAAACAAAAAACAAAAAAGGAAAACACCAAGACATTTGATAAAAAAAATAATAAGAAGAATAACTACTGTACAAAGCACACTAGTGATGCACAATTGTTTTTTAAACCAAAACTGCATTTTTCCATTTAGCCAAAAGCCAAAAAAAGATTGGGTAATTTAAATTGGGTAACTTAACTTGGTGTGCTATTTAGGTTGTCGCGTTCTCAGATCATGAATTAGCCCATGCAGTCACAGTTTTGACATGGTCAAAACACATCACCAGAGACGTGCAAATTAAACGTAAAACACTGTTTTGGCCAATGGTTTTATCCCAAAACAAAAATTCTTTAATGTTTTGCTGTTTCTGCCAAATATTTTCAGTTGCTGAAATATCAGTGCCCAAAAAGGGGCTTGACACTAGACAGTAGACAGAAAACACTAGACAGTATGAGAGTCCATGGGGCATAGTTTATCATTTTGGACAACTAATAAGAACAGAAAATCTCAAAAGACTACATTCATGGACAAATCTAATACAAAGCAAGAATCTTGACCCAAAAAAAAAAAAAAAAAAATACCTGAATAAAATGAGTATTCCATAAAACCAGTTTCCTGCTGAATGCACCATTCAAATTTGCAACTCCATTTCTCACATATGGAAGCCATTTAGCTCATATAAAACAGCAGGCAGTATAATAAAGAGCAGCTCACATGAGCGAGACATCGGGAGATTTATATGGCCACTACAGTTACGTCTGACTCCAAGGAACCATGTAAATCAGCTACGTTGCTAAGAAGTTTCCCTCTACCCAAAGCGGCTGAGAAGGAGCAGTCAAAGCAACAGGCAGGAACGACAGCACAGTAAGGAGGATTCCACCCTTCTTTTTTTCCCCCATTTTTCTCCCTTCCGCCCCCTTTTCCAGTGAGCTCAGGGCCGGGAGGAAATGATGTCAGCAGCTAGGCATTTTGTGAGGCCATGTTCATCTGCTCTGTGTTTGTGTGTTCACCAAGAGACCAAATAGGCTTTTCTTCATCAGCACAATTGCCGATTATGCCAGCAGGAGAGCGCTTGCCACTGTCCCAGCTGCTTCAGGACACACACACACACACACACATCCTGCGTGCTTCTCAGGAGAAGCAGACGTGTGTACAGAATGCAGTGGGATTTCTGTAATGAGCTTATTAAAGCAATTTCCGGGAGCATTCTTCACTGAGGACAGACTTCCTCTCAGTGACAACGTACATTTGCTCTACTCCTAAAAGCCCGCCCTGCTACGTCCTGATCACTCTCCACGTTTCACCTTGTATGGCGATCACACTGATATTTATACTGGACACAAAGCTTTGATCAGATATTAAGCCTGACACACCAAATCCAAAATCCCCGAGCTGCTTTCCAAACTGCTGTCAGCTGAACAGCTAAAAGAAAAGGCTTATTCAGATTGGCTATAATCCATCTCCATTCCAATCTAACCAGGAAAGAACACAGCAGAATGAACAAGGACAGGTGAAGCTACAACCAGTAGTGTTCAATGGCTCTTATAAAATATTAACCAAGCAAAATGACCTCTGGCTAGCAGGTGGCGCTTGTGTCAAGAGACATAATAAAACAGAAATCCTGTGCGTTTACATACAGAACAGAACAAACAGTGATGTTAAACATCAATACTTCATATGGCAGCATTAGGGAGTAAATAAGTAGTGATGTTAATAACTTAACTACGTAGTCAAAGCACAACTAAAAGCATATCTGGGCGGAAACTACATTTTTCCCTCAGGCCTCACATGCGTCTTCTTCATGTCAGTTGCGGCGAGCTCAAAATGACTACGCGAAAGACCAGTAAGGTGTGGGATTTTTTTTTTATTAGGAGGAGATGGAAAAGTTGTGTAAACTGTGTAATGTCAAATTGGCTTACAATAACTCTACTGGAGCGATGTGTAATCTTATTCAATACAGGCACGCATGCGTTAGCTTGGAGGCTAGCTAAAGCCAGCAAATGTCAATCTTTCATACACTACAACCCGTCCCTGCGGTCCGTGATCCCATCCGTGCCGTCTATTCTTCTAAACGAAGACCCACTTCGGTGGTGCTGTGGGATTTCCAGGCTCTTTTCGAAACGGTCTGCTTGCTTGTAGTTATCTCTAATATCTATAAATTGTCCTATTGTTTTAATATGTTGGCTAACGTTATATGAAAATTAAGAATTCTGTCAGTCTATTGATTGATTTTCCATTTCTGCATTGCTCCAGACGATCTGAATAAATACGCTATGCACCGGTTAATGTTGAGTGTATGCTCTCTTTTTTTTCTGTTTAATGACTGCCTAAAATTAAATAATGATAACGCGAGGCAAGCATACGGCATAATTGTGACCTATTTTTAGCAGAATTCATTGAGGGATTTGACAGTGTGCTTCAAACATTCAAACATCTGGGCCTTGAATGTGTCAGTTACATTTCTGTCTGTGCAGGGTCAGAAAGCCGTCGGATTTCATCAAAAAATATCTTAATGTGTGTTTCGAAGATGAACAAAGGCCTTACTGGTTTGAAACGACATGAGGGTGAGTAATTAATGACAGAATTTACATTTTTGGGTGAACCATCCCTTTAAAGAGACAATTCATTCATTCGGTTGGTTCATTTGTCACTAAAACAAATTTCAGAAAATCTGTAGTAAAATACTGTTGTTCATCATGTTTTCAATTCAGTTACAAAAATTTGTGTGTTTTCTATTTTTATTAGCTGTATTTAACAAATATATCTTTGTTTGTGTTTAAAGGAATTATTCACCCTAAAAAATTTAATTGAGTATGTTTCTTCATGGAAACATGGATTTGGAGCATTTGGATTTAGTATTACATCACTTGCTCACCAGTTGATCCTCTGCAGTAAATGGGTGCCGACAGAAGAAAACAGCTGATAAAAACATTGCAATAATCCATAAGTAATGTAAATAATGCACAATCATATTAACTTCAAATTGTTGCTTTCAGATCAAGCACTGTTTACAAGTAAAAGAGTCCAAAACAGTTCTAAACATAGGCCTATGTGGGTGGATTTTGATGCAAGACGACAACAGGTGATGGTTTATAGCAAAAATGTCTTCATGATGGATTTGTTTCTTATAAACATGCAGCCTTTCACTTCTCAAGATGTTAATTGATGGACTGGAGAGTTGTGGATTACTTGTGGATTATTAGCTGTCTGGTGCTGCCAAACGATTAATCGCATCCAAAATAAAAGTTTGTGTTTACATAATATATGACTGTGTACGGTGTACATTTATTATGTATATATAAATACAAACATGCATGTATATATTTAAGAAAAATCCGTTGTTTATGTATTAAATGTTTAATATAAAATAAAATATAAATACATGTATATACACACATGTAAATATTTAAAAGATATATAGGCCTACTGAATGTGTGTGTATTTCTATACATAATAAACATAGTACATGTATATATCATGTAACAAAAACTTATTTTGGACGCAATTAATAGAGATTAATCTTTTGACAGCACTAGTTTAGACTCATTCTGACGGCACCCATTCACTGCAGAGGATCCACTAGTGAACAAAAGATGTTGGTAGTTTAACCAAACTTACAAACTGAAATTACAATTGGGAAGTGACAGGTTTCATGTAGCTTCTTCCCCCAACACAGTCGTCTCAATATCATCATACACAGCAGTATTTGCAAACTCTAGCTGGTCAGTGATAGTGTTAAGACTGCTGCGGGTTGAGTGGCTAATCTAAAAGGAGCTTCACTCTCAGATGCTGAATGAAGGACGGAGATTAAGACGTCACCAACTGATCCAGATGCTGCCAGTTCAGCTGACCTCCTCAGGTCATTCAGCAGTAAGATTTAGCTCCAACTGATGAGCGCTACACACAGACTTTCTATATACGGCTGCTGTACACAATGTCTGCTGGGAAAAGTGAAGCTGAAAATATCAACTGTGTGTGTGTGCGTATGAATGCAGAAGTTTAAAGTTAAACTTAACTGGCAAGTGTAATACAAACAACTGGTGTTGTCAAAAGACCCGGTACTTCAGTACCAAGTCGGTACAAAAAAATTAAAACGTCACGGTACCAGGTTTTTTCAAGTAGCCGTGGTACAGAGTACCCTGTCAACCCGGTACGGCCCTACGATTTCCGCGATGCAGAAAACGCGAACGGAATCTCAGAATCCAGTTATAAAAACGTAATTTACAGTTTAGCACGGAATTTGTCAAAGTTTGGATGAATTAATCAAAAGTAGGTCATTACACTTAAATCAAATCGTAACATGGACTAGTATCTGTAAATATTAAGCCACAAAAGTCAATTGAAATTTGAATGTTTTGTATGAATGAATGGAGCAGAGGCGCGGGTTTTTTTTTACTACATAACGTTACACTGAAGCGTGCCTGACGCTCGCTGTGATTTCAGCATCTGCCATCTCAATGAGGACATGAATACATAAACATCATCTCCAGAACTGCTCTGAGAGTCACTACACAAGCATTTTACCGTTTCATTCGAGTAAAACCAGTGTCGTATCATATAGCTACACACACAGAAATGTAAAGGTATTCAAGGCAACCCGTCAAAATAAAAGTTTATCTTAAAGACATTGTGCCAGAAATATATTATTATTATTTAGTAGAATGTATGTGGTACTACTACTGTTGAAAAAAAATTATAAATCTTTATTTTTTAAAAGAAAGTCAAACAATATTTCTTCAATATTTTAATTTTAACAAAATAAAATGTTTAAATTTCATAAAAGAAATTAAATTTGGGTGAAACTTGTATACTGTTTTTCATACTTTATTACTTGCAAAAAAACTTGAAACACAATTTTAAATAAATATAAAGAATGGCATTGATTTTTGTACATTTTATTTTTGTTTGACTTTATTAATAAAAATAGTATGTTTTTTAATTAGCATGTTTTTGTGTTTTGCTGTTACCGAAATTGGTACCAAAAATCGTGGATTTTTCACTGGTATCGGTACCGAATACTGGAATTTTGGTACCGTGACGACACTACAAACAACAAACTGAGAAGTAAAAAGCAGTCAAGCCTCCGCATCGAAACACCTGCATTCATGTGGCTTTCAAAACAGCGCGTCACTTGCCGTCATGTTCCCTTCATCTCCAGATACAGAGCACTCCAATGAAAGTGAAAGTGTTCTGATTAGATTTATCTGTCGCTTTTAGGAAATGACAGATTTCAGGCAAAATTACGCAAATGCATAAGTGATTTACATGGAAAAACTGAGCAAAAATAAATCAATATCAGTTTATTCTCTTTCATGAAGTGATTCATGTTCATTGTCCTTGTTTACAGAACATGAACTTCAGCCCTACAAGAGTAAAATACATAGAAATGGCGTTACATAGACACTATGTACACAGTCACACTTCCTTTAACAAACACGTGTCTCCATGGATTTCCTGAACACTGTTTCACAAGACTGTTTTCAGCACAGCAATAGAGGAAACACTCCCTTACACCAATGCAGACAGAGCACAGAAAATCTTTTTCACAAAACAAAGAAAACAGTGATGCATGTGCACAAGTAAACTTATGACACAAAAACATCGTATAACGTTAAAAGACTGATCTCGATTGAAATACCCACACGATCATACTCTGCAGCAATTAACAATTTGACAGAACCTCTAAATTGCATGTTATTTTGATTAGCTGTCCATTCAGAATTGTGATCTCTATTAAAAAAAAAAACTCAATTTCTCCAGTCTGTTTCATCTGCCACTTTAAACGCTCAAACTCTTTAATGTTGGTGGATTCTGATTGGCTGTTAATCAGCAAGAAAAAAATATATATAAAAGTGATTACAATTACATTGTTCCTCTGTATTACCAGTATAACAATGGTTAGGACCTTTCCTTTCCTCACAAAATTAGATTATTAAAACTTTATAGTTATAATTATCATCCTTAGTGTGAACAGCCCTTTAATCACTATTATTTTGAATGCTGGTATACTGAATTGTTAGGTGAATTGTAGATCATAAGAGAAATTAACGAGTAACTAGGCCTAGTCATTAGATAAATTGCTGCAGCACGGATCACTGCCAATGAGGTCTTTGAAACCATTGCATGGGGACTTGTGATGAATGCATGCATAAACGCTGTGGCTGCTTTAATGAGGCCCTGACCTCTGCACACAAAGAATTCATCAACTACATTACCAGCCATGCTTTAAACACTGACACCCGAGGCAGGCAAAAACATTTGCCTCTACAGCAAAGACTTTGAATTTAATGTCACTGAAAACTTTTTCTTAGAGGAATTAATGTAGTGTGTTAACACACATTGGCCATAGGCGTACTACAACGACACCACTTGCCATGTGCCATACCGAGGCATATCTGGCCCCTTAAAATGCACAACACACAGTTTGGTGTGTTTTTAGTAAACCACCTGATTTCATGGCACTTCCAGCTCGAGCATAAAGCACCCATTGTTCTCCAGCTACGCAAAGAGAAACAAGCCCAAGACTTTGATTAGGGTCAAGAATATGACCATGGGGAATTCGTAAACAAGGTAAATACACACAGATCTCAACATCACACTGGTTTTCGCCCAAATAACTTCATCACAGCCTTCTCAAACAGATCCTCTGCTTCATTTGTGGTTATCCAAGTTGCCAAATCTGGTCTAATAACCTGTGGCATAATGACATCATCCGGATCCTACCAAACAAAATCTGCTTTGCATGATAGATAAGCATCAGAGGTTTTTTTACTTAATTTGGCATAATATTTCTTATAAATATGATTTATTCATATGTAAATAAACTATATGATAAATGTTACTGATACATATTACTTACAAACATAAAAACAGTTATTATGTATATGCAATATTTTATCAGAAATGTTTATTGACTTAATTTGGCATACTATTTCTAATAAATATTTATAATTTACAAATTATAAACAAATAAATGTGCATACATACACACAAGCAAATACACAAAAGTAATATTTAATCAGAAATTTTTATTAACTTGATAAATATTGCTGACATATAAAATAGTCATACACAAGTAGTGCTGTCAAATGATTAATCGCATCCAAAAAGTTTTTTGTTTACATAATATATGTGTGTGTGTACTGTGCATATTTAATATGTATATATAAATGCACACAATACAGTATATATTTAGAAAATATTTACACGTATTTATATTCATTCATGTAATTTATATTATATATAAATATAATTTAATATTTCTCTTAAATGTATCCGTGCACGTGTGTGTATTTATATATGCATAATAAATATACTCCGTAGACATATATATTTTGTAAACAACAACTTTTATTTTGGATGCGATTAATCATTTGACAGCACTATACACAAATAATATTTTATCAAATGTTTATTAAAATATTTCTGTTAAATAGCCTATTACTTATAAACAAAACTAATAAAAACGTATAAAATAAATAAACATGAATAATATTTTATCAGAAATTATGCCAAATTAATTCAGTAAACATGTTGCTATTATATATTATGCGTTGGATTCATTTTTTTAATGGCTAACATGCATGAACAAGTACACTTCTGTTAAAATCCAGTCTGATTTACATATACTACATAATTAAATAATTGTATTTAATCAGGAGCGATGTCTATTTTGTGCCAAGATCAGGTTTTTTCAGTCACTTTCAAAAACACTGTGATACACTATGACAAATATCTCTGGTCATCCGCTGGTGCTGTGTGTCTCGCTTGCTTTCAGATCAAAACCAGACCACGTTGGTAGACACTGAAGATAAGCCGCTTCCATGCTGGATTTACATCAAAAGCTGATCCCCTATTTCACCACCAGCAGAATGATGAACATAGACCTAAATCATGGAGATCTTCATTGCTGTGGGGTTTTGACACCCTACAACACCCATTTCTTTCTCTCACATCTCTAATATTGGCTCAGACTGATACGCCAAAGTGGATGCTGAATCAACATTTACAGCAGACACAGGTCAACACCACAGTTCTAAGATTAACCAACAGCTGTGGGAGGTTTCCAGCTAACTTACCATCCCAGAAACCAGTTTACTCGTTCTCACTATTACTACAAATACTATCTTGGGTGAGTTAGGGACAATCCTTACACCAAATCACCCTTTGAACTTTAAGGCTGGATGACTTAAGACGGGCATTTACTCACATTTGAATCCTCGTTTTCATCAAAACACACTCGATTTCCACAGAACTGTACTTGTTCATGCAAGTTAACATTTACAGGAAATAATCCAAGCACAGAATGTAACAGCAACATGCTTACCAGTCTCAACACTAGCACAATAATTTTATTCTCTGATTGATTATGTAGTCTATAATTATCCAGTAATATTAGGCGTGTGATCTGCTACTAAATAAACCACTAAGTTAAGACATTAACAATGGGTCTAAAAACGTCTTACCCGTGTATAACGCAGATGAAAGGTTTAATGGCAGTGATAAAGTTAGGTAAATGTTTAATTTGAACAGACTTCCTGATCACGGAGGTGTGAATATAAACTGAATCAACAGAAACAAACGGACAATGCGCGAGCTGGCTGCATGCCTACGGTAACCTTAGGTCCACCACAGGCCTTTTAAAGCGATTTTACTACCCTACACGACAGCTAGCGGGCGTACAACAACAGATAGGCGGTTATTTGTTGTAAGTGGACGAATGTGAGATTTGTTTTCGCAAAATAAAAGCGTAAATGTCCGCGTTCACGTCCTCCAGCGCGAGCGAATGTGAAAGCGAACACACGACCCTTAGCCAACAAGTCAAACTAGCCTTTTATATCGCGAAATACACCAGCGACTCACCTTTCAAGTCATCCACGTAAAAGCATTTCATTCCAGGTGACAAATAAAGGCGGAAAACCCCGAGTGTGGTGTAGGAAGAAGGCTTCTAGGGAGTTGTTTTGTCGAGCCGTGCTCCGCTCGCTCTCTGACTCACTGGCATCCGTCTGCTCTCGTCTCGCATATCAGTTCAAACCCAAATCTCGCGAGAGTCCGCGAGCATTCCTCAAGCTCAAGTATTTCAGTAAAGACGTAAATCAGATCTGTCTCAGTCCCAGACTCCAGATATTTGTTTGTACAATGTTTTAATACAACGTGTTTATTCACTAGTTATTTTTTACACAACAGTAGCCTACTAATCTGACAAAAATATCTCCTTTTATAAAATTCACTTAAATATGACAGTTGTACAACTTTTGCTTTTCTTATAATATTGTAAGCTTTAATAATATTTTATATTATTATTGTTGCATTTGTTTTTGTATTAAGAATTGGTCTTCCCCATATTTCCGCACGATTTATTTATTTATTTATTAATCGCAAAAGTTGTTGTCATGCTTATTTCAGAAAAGACTAATTAAATAAAACTAGCTGTTTGTGAATTTTTTTTCTTTAAATGTTTTTGGACCTATTTATTTTCACGGTATATCTTACCTTTTTTTTTTTTACCTGATATACTTTGAAATTCCTTAGTATATGGTAATAATTCTTAACCATAGAATAAAATATTAATAATATTGGATGCAGTGGTTGAGATTGATTACAATATATTAAATTACTACATACCATATTTAATAATTAATCACAAAAAGTGTCTATATAAAAAGTGAACAAATTATATGTATATATATAATTTTGAATATTATTTTTAATCTCGTTTTCATATAAGCATAAGTGAAATTCTTGTGCTTTTGTAAAATAAAGCTTCTAAAGTGTAAAGTCTGTTTCTTAAAGTACCATGGTATCACCATCATTGTACCACACACAGTCATTTTTTTGTCTTCTTTTTTTTTTTTTTTGTAGGTTAAGTTATTTATATTATGAAATAAATGGTTTCATGCTGTGTCCGATAATATTACATGTCGGGAAACCCTGGTAATTTGGACCATTGTGGTCAAACCTTACACAGTTAAACAGCAAAAGCTCTTAAAGACTTATTTCCATATGGAGCAATTCAGCTGCTGCTTGATGGTGTCCAAACCAGAACTCTAATTATAGAGAGTTTCAGCACAAAAGCTTCTTCATATGAAGTCAGTCAGAGCCAACAAAAATATTCCCTTTTGTGGGATACCAGCAAATGATGACAGGGCACATGGTTCAGTGTTTTCTGAATAAAATAACCTCTTGTGACAAATATAAACTGCCATTTGTATGCATTGCAGTAATGTTCTCCATGCACATGACAAAAGCAATTTTCCAGATCTCAAAACAAAGCAGGAACCCAGCGTCCTCCAGCTGTGTGTTACGTCACAGAAGGAATGATGTTTGGAGAATCTCATGGCACACGTCCAGTTACTCATGCAAACAACAGCGCCTCACAAAACAATCACAGGACATTTACATCTGAGTGCTGGATGCATCAGAGCTCGTGTGCATATGTATGTGCTCTGCGACACAGTCCTTATTTATTCTAATGAGAAGGAGAGTGTGGAAACCTTTATATAGCTGTTAAAGAGACTGGTAGAAACAACTACAAATAGGCCAAAACATCAAGATTTCAATATTTGTGTAAGGACAATCTCAGTTTTGCCAAAAAAAAAAAAATTTTTTGGCATTTTGACAAATATCTCTTATGAAACAAAAATATATACTGGAAAATATAATGTAATATATTAAACAATACATATGGGAAGCTAGTGCTTTTATTATCTTTGTCATTATGCAATATGTGCAAGACCATGGCTATATTGATACATTTAAAAATATATGAACGCAACAAAGAACACATATTTATAAACTTTTATCTCACTTTATTAGTTATACATTTCATATATGAAAGTTTGTGATGCCATTTAAGAAAAAAGCAAATATTAAAACCAAAAAAAAAAATTCCTCAAGATTGTGTACATGATTTTTTACGATATAAATATAGCAAATATATATATGGTACATCAAATATATTTATACACACCCACAGTATCATATTTTTTTTTTTTTATCACATATACGTATACGTATATGTATTAGGGAGTGTATTATTCAATGTAAAATTACATACATTACAATATGGAAGTAAATATATTGTCACATTTTTCAATATGAAACACAGTATTACTTAATATAAGGTAGGCTAATATAGTAACACAATATATAATTCTGCAGATTTTCAATATACATTAAATCATTTATTATATTGATCATTCATTTATGAAACAAAAACAACAAAAAAACATTTTCATTGCGTAAGGGAACAGAACGGAAAATAAACCTCATCCGTTAAATCAGTGGATGGCAGAAGGGACACATTCTTCAACACAATCAGGATTGTCAGCTGAATCTATCTGGGACTCAACAAGATGAAGAAAAGCCCTGGATGAATGATAAATGATTTACATGGATCACTCCCAACTCATTTTCTTCAGTCTGAGAGTGGAAGCAGAGAGATTCTTGTATTTCTGAAAGGTTTGTTTTGCTGTGTTAGGGGACAAAGGTAATGGATAAAATGAACTGATGACCTGATCTGACAGACAGAGGTAACATGAATGTATAAGTACTCTAGAGCAGATGTTATTTCTCCTCAGGGACTGCAGTAAGGAACCCTACAGCATGTCAACTCTTCAATTCTGCTCAAACTTGTAAAAGTGAGGCGTTTCAGCATGATGTTATGTAACTCATCGGGCAAGCAAAGACTTATCACTGCAGTCTGTACACGATAATCATCTCTTCTCTTTAAACAGCTCGCTTAAAGTGTGTTTTGGGTGAAGGATGTTTTAGAAATTAATCAAATTGTAAAATTACAAGTTTTTTTGTATTTGCTTAATCTCCAAAATTCCCACTAGCACTAAAAAATTTAATTAAAACCCATGTATTATGTCAAAGCTATCATATAAATCAATAAGAACGTGTCCTCCTGAATAACCGCCTAAAGTCTTAAACAACAACAAATCAGTGAAAATTCTGAGTGTGTTTCACCAAAAATAAATAAACAAATAAGTGTTTATTTAGTATAAACCATTTAAGATATTCCCCCTGTTTCACAGACAAGGCTTAAACCTAGTCCCAGACTAAAGTGTAAGTCTGAGCTGTTTCAACTGAAAGAAACTTGCACTGACTGATCTTAAAACATGTCAGTGCCTTTGTTTTGTCTTAAGATGCACCCCAGTAATGTTTTATTCTAAGGCATGTTAATAAAAATTACTTAAATTTCCTAATTGAACTATGGCCTAATCCTGGCCTAGTCTAAACCCTGTCTGTGAAACCGGACCATTGTCTTCAGATGTTTTATTCATTTATTTATAATCCTCATAAATCTAAGTTATGATTACCACAGATTCTCATTACTGTAATATAATCTTTTACTGTATTACAGTAAAAAAACAGTAGCACTTCATTTTAAGGTGTCCTTGTTACACTTACATGTACTTACTATTATAATAACAATAAATTCTGCATAATTACATGCAAGCAACCCTAAACCAAACCCTAATCATATAGTAAGTACATGTACCCCTGGTTTCACAGACAAGGCTTAAACCTAGTCCTAGAATAAATGTAAGTCTGAGCTGTTTCAACTGAAATCTTTCAACTTGAACTGACTGATCTTAAAATATATCAGTGCCTTGGTTTTGTCTCAAGATGCACACCAGTAATGTTTTTTTTTTTTAAGCATGCTTATAAAAATGACTTCAATGTCCTAATTGAACTATGGCCTAATCCTGGTTTAGTCTAAGCCCTGTCTGTGAAACCGGGCCTTAGTTAATTAATATTACTTAAATGTAGTTACACTGTAACAAGTACACCTTAAAATAAAGTGTAAGCAAAAATACCACAATATAATGATTAAAAAAATTTGTTAAATCAGAAAAAATTGAAAGCTGTAAAATAAATACGATTAATTCAATTAATATATATATATATATATTTTTTTTTTTATTACAGTAATGAGAATGAGAATTAATAATGAGAGTTTAAGACAGAAAAATTCTCGCTAATTTTCATTAATTGTACTAAAAATAGGCTTCAGTTTCTTTAAGCTAAATGGGTAACACTTTACAGTAAGGTCTATTAGTTAACGTTAATTTATGCATTAACCAACAATGAGCATATTAGTTACTGTGTTAATTAATCTTTGTTAACGTTAATTAATAAAAACACAACTGTTTATTGTGTTCATGTTAGCCCAGGTCCATTAATTAATATTAACAGATACATCTTTGAATTTTATTAATGTATTAGTAAATGTTCAAATTAATATGAACTGAGATGAATAAATGCTTTTTCATTGTTAGTTCATGTTAACTAATGTAGTTAACTACAAATGTAACCTTATTGTAAAGTATTACAGCAAATTGTAATTTTTATTTATATATATATATTTTGATGTGAGGGGAGAAGGAACTCAAATGTTGAATGTTCTTTAGATTGATGTTTATGTGCAGCTATATACGGTTGTACACTCTGTTTAAGGATCTGCATGATTGGCTGAGAGTATCTGTAACAGCAGGGTCATAATGGGCATGTTCATTCATGTATACCAGCTAAACCGCATGACCATCTCTCAGTCTCGTCCTGTGCATAGCAACTGCAGTCAATGGAGATGGGAGAGAAGCGTGCCGTGATCCTTCACCCGTACAAGCTCTCCCTCCCCTCACAAGAACTCAAGCTGTTTTTCAGCTCCACGCACACCTGAGACAGAGGCTTCCCAGAACCAATTCAACTTCTGTCAACTTCAGCAGAGTACAGTCTTTTTTCATTCAAGCCCACTCTTGTGAAAAATAAGTCCACTTAAGTATACTTTTAACAAGACTATTAAGGAAATAACATAAAAGAATAAGCTAAATGTAATGTTTTCAGACACTTAACTGCATTTTAAATTATTACAGTTCAAATTTATATTAAATTCAATTAGTTAAACTTAATGCTTAAGTAGGACTTAAGTACGTCTTTATATGTGATTTCATAAATCTATTGAAATATTGTTAAAGCGTAACTGCTGAATGTACTGACAAGCATTTATGATAAACTAAAATATATGTTAATGTCATTTCTACTGGTGAAGTTGCATTTTAGTATATTTAAAATATATTAACATTAAATGTAAAATCAAAAAACTCATTGCAGTTAAAATTAGTACTTTACACGCTTATTAAAAGTGTACTTAAGTATGTTAAGAAACATAGTAATAAAAGTTAACTCACTTTAAGTAGGCCTACACTTAAGTGGCCTTTTATCTCCAAGTACTGTTTTTTTTATATATGCACTTTATAAACTTTTAAGATCTAGAATACACTATAAGTGCACCTACAATACAATTAAGCACACTTTTTCATTTCCTAGGTATTTGTCTGGGTTTAGCACTGTACTACATCATTAGTACTGTAAAAACAGGCTGTAGGCATAAATTTTGCTCGATGCTTCTAGGGATGTACAGTGCATTCAGTGCTCAGATTATATCAGTGTTTCCTGGGGAACAAACCCGTGACCTTTGTGCCGCTCGCACCACACTCCAGCAGCTGAGATACTAGAACATTCAGATGCCCGAGGCGTTTCACAGAACAGCTGTTGAGACAACATGTTATGCTCACCTGGCTGGGAGGGAAATCAGTGAGTGATTGTAATGGCTGGCCCTGGGAGAGTCGTTAAGGGCGCAAGCACTCAAGCGTGAGCAAGGAGTTTTGGCCAGGTAGATACAGACATGCGCCACTGGGTTCAGATTTACAGAGACAAACCAGTGACTGAATGCAACTACTAAGCAAACACCAGAACACCTTTACAACCCTCAGAATCCAAACCTTAAAGGGATAGTTCACCCAAAAATGAAAATTCTGTCATTAATTACTCACCCTCATGTCGTTCCAAACCCGTTCATCTTCAAAACACAAATTAAGATATTTTTGATTAAATCTGAGCGCTTTCTTGCCCTGCATAGGGTACTACCATGTTCAAGGCATGCATTGTGATACTCTCCATAATGACGCCAGGCTGCTGTGGAGGTGAACTGTTGAATAAAGTTGTTATTTTTGTTCTCTTTGCATACAAAAAGTATTCTCGTAGCTTCATAAAATTACGCTTGAACCACTGATGTCACATGGACTATTTTAACAATATCCTTACTACCTTTCTGGGCCTTGAACGTGGTAGTATCCTTGCTGTCAATGATGAACGAAGGTCTTACGGATTTGGAGCGACATGAGGGTGAGTAATTAATGACTGAATTTTAATTTCTGGGTGAACTATCCCTTTAAAACTAAAGCTCTATCATATTTGCAGTGTTAATTTTGTAATAATTATATTATATTCGAGGAAAGTTACTTTAAAAAGTAATGCATTACAATATTGCGTTACTCCATAAAAAAGTAACTGATTGCGTTACTTAGTTACTGTTTATGGAAAGTAATGCATTATGTTACTTTTTGCTTATTTGTATTTTAATAACAAAAAACCCCAAAATGATATTTTTGGCAACTGTAAAGTCCCTTTCACACCAAAAGTGACATGAATAAGCCTCAGTCTGAAGGAAGTGCCTCTTCACCGCAATCCTGATTTCTCTCAACACTGGGACAGGAGAGCTGTCAGTGAATACATGGGAAAGCAAAGTAACTTGTGTTACTTATTTGAAAAAGTAGCTCAGATATTTTTGTTGTAAATTTAAAAAGTAATGCGTTACTTTACTAGTTACTTGAAAAAAGTTATCTCATTATGTAACTCACTTTAATGCGTTACCCCAACACTGTTTATTAATATTTTGAATTCGTTTTTTTTTATATTTTTCATTTTAATTTTAGTTTATGTTTTAGTCTTTGTTGTGCGCTTTCATCATTTATTTAATTAGATTTTTTTGCATTTTTATTTAGGTCGGTGTAATTTTCGTGCTTAAGTTTACACATATGCATTTCAGTTGAATTAATGAATTTTGGAGTTCATTTTATTGTTAAAAAAACACAATATTTGGGGAAAAAAAATGCCATTCTATTAGCCATTCTCTTTCAAAACATATTTTGTTCAAACCTTGCTATGTTCAAACTGATTTAAGACCAGTGCTGGGCAGATTACTTATAGTTCATTACTGATATCAGGAAAATATAGTAGTAAAGTAATCTGTTGGATTACACACATTACCAAATGTATTCAGACTTTTGATAACTTTTAGATTACTATCGACCAAACTAATAAGAAAATATATTCCGTTCTTTATCAATATCACGAAGTGTATTAAACATGACATTATACCACGAAAAGCTAATAATTAAATCATAAAATGTCAATTTAAACAAATTTAACTACTTAGCTTGGCTAATTAAACAAAACAATAAACAACCATTCATCTTAAATTCAGTCGCTGCCTTAAATGTTTAAGTATAATATAAAAAAGATGAAATTTCTCAATTTATTTGATGCATTAATGTAAAAAATCTATGTAATCCAGATTACATGTAATCAGTCACTACCCAGCACTGTTTAAGACTACCAGGGTTGAATATCAGCAGCTGTCCTCTCCAGCAAATATTATTGCTATGTGCCAGGAACAATATATTTAAGTGGAAAATTGATTATTAGTTTTCCCATAAAGACTGGAACTATTGATCGTAAAGGGATAGTTCACCCAAAAATGAATATATGGTCATCATTTACTCATCGTTCCAAATGCGCATGACCTACTTTTAAATTTTTTGGTATTCAGTGACTTCCATTAGATGGACAGAAAGCACTGAGACCTTTCTCAAAATATCTTCTTTTATGTTTCGCAGAAGAAAGTCATACAGTTTTGGAACAACCACCTGAGGGTCAGTAAATTATTATTATTTGAACTAAAAGCACTCCTGCTGAAGGTAAAGCACCACATAACGATCTCGAGCTGTTTCAGCAGCAATCAATCCATCCAAACCCTGTAATTTCACAGTCTAGACTACTAGACACCAGCACTGAGTTTTGTAAGGTAAGTATTTGTCATCGCTCGTACACCTGTGAGGATCGCAGCCCACATCAATGTATCCTGACACAATGAGTTATGCAAAGAGAAGAACCCCTAAGATCAATGACAGACAGGCCATTAAATGTCCCAGCTGAGAGAAACTCTTTATCTGCGTCAGTGTTTGTTACTCGCATCAATAAATCAACAGACATCAGCTATCCTCTCAGTAGAGTACTAGTGCACTGCATAGTACACACTGTTGAGCTCCTATTGTAAATAAAACATTATAGAACAGCTAACATTTCAAATAGTAATAGTTCAGTAATCATTTTGAATATAGAAACCTGATTTAGCATTTTATATCCAATTTTGTATAAAGGTTATGTCATTGGACAATCCAAATAATCATGTGGGTATCACTTGGTGTGAGACAGACATGTGAAGTCCCTGTCTTTGAAAGTGGAAACAATAACTTTTTTGAGTGGAAGCATGACATGCCAGGTCTGAATACCAGTAGAAAGCGTTCACATAACACTCTCGACACACTGAAGGTTTCAAAACGTGCTCATTTTGAAACAGGTCACATCTAACAAAGTGAATCCTGATAAAGCATCGAAGCTTGCCCAACAGAGACTGAGGTTGAGTAAATGTGCTGTTCACAGGAGACTGGAGAACATATTGATCTTGTTTTGTAATTGTAGCATATTTTCAATAAGGTCGCATATGTTGACATTAGTTAACTACATATAGACAACGAAACCTAAAATTAAAAAATACTTTTAAAGCATTTATTAATCTTAATGTTCATTTCAGCACTGACTAATATATTGCTACAATTCAAAAGTTGTATCTGTTCATATTAAATGGACCTGAACTAACAATGAATAGTTATATTTTCCTTAACTAAAATGAACAAAGATGAATAAATACTATAACAAATGTAATGCTAGTTGGTTAATGTTAGGTAATGCATTAACAAATGGGACCTTATGTGTTCCCTAATTACTCCATGTAGGAGAGACTGCAATTAAATTCATCAAAGTAGATGCAAAAACGTATTAAATGTGATTTAAAATTAACACTACACACCATAACACTACATAATGTGGTTAGTTGCTATGCATTTGTAAAAAAATAAAAAAATAAATATATATATATATAGGGATCATTCCTCAATTGGGGTGGCACATTTGTAAAAATGCTTGTTTGTTTTTTTTCTAATAAAATATATTGCTATGCATTTAAAATTAGTTTGACATTGCTATATCCATTAAAATGAAAGCTTAAGAACATTTAGATTTTTTAATAATTTCAATCAAACACTGGTGACACAGCCACTTATGTCTGTCATTTTGAAGCAACACCACAGACTTTATACCGCAAGTTACTATAGGCTCTGTGGTGTTACCAGAAAAGACAGCAACACCACGGACAAATCGGCCTAAATCCAGACTTTTCTCAAATGGAGGCTGCCATCATGATGATTTCAAGATCAGGGGACATCTTGGAAATATTAATATGTATTTATCCAAATTTTGATTAAAATCTGCAAGTTATCAACATAACACCACAGACACTAATAAAGTGTGGCACATGAAATTGTCAGAAATGTATCTAAATGAATAAGAATGTATCAACCAGCACCTGCAGTGATCTTTACACACAGGAAGTAATCCAAATAGATTTCCCCCGTTTCTTAAAGGGGCAAAATCCACTGAGGTAACACCACAGACATGAATTTGGGGGACACAACTTTTTTCTTAAATATAACAAAATATGTATTTTTTAAAACAACTTAATAAAATTGTATGTGGTTTATCTATATTCACATTATAACCACTTTGTGTTTAAAATGTTATATTGTTGCAATTACATTCCATGATACGTCTCTAAGGTATGGAGGGAACATCCATATTTTGTTACAAATGCAATCTCTCAAACTCAAATATGTATTTTAAAACAAAAATGAACTATTAATAGTGCACAAATTGTGTTTACCCTACAGAATACAAACATTTAATAATTTATTGGTATTTAAAGTTTATTTCAACTGTTGTAAAGTAGAGGGACACCTCTTGACACCGCAATTGAAGAATGACCCATATATATATATATATAAACTAATTGTGGTAAATTAATTTAACTTATAACGATTTTTCAAATGAGCAGCTTTGAAAATATTTTAGCTTATATGGGGGGCTTTTGAGTAAAATAGGCTGAGAACCACAGATTTTTAAATGAAAAATGTTTAAGAGTTAAGCAGGAGACAAACCTAAAAAAACGTTAAATTAAATTTAAATCAAATTAAATATGAAAAGTGATATAGAATTCTTAAGGAATGTTTTTTCAGAATTCTCCAGCACAATGAAGCTGTATTATTTGAAAGACCACCCATATAAGGTGAAGGCACTTTTTGTCCATGTCCTTGCTAACAAACCTGATGATTATGATACCCTTCTAAACTATGTAAACAACTCACCAGATTGAAAAAGCATCTCAGTGACCTACTTTTGAAATTAACGTTCAGGCATACCGTCACTTGAGAGAAATTAGAAATACTGTGCACTTTCTTTGAAATGTCTAAAAATAAATTCAACAGTAAAGTACCTCCGAACAGACATGAGCTCAGCAGGGGCTTTAGAGCTGAGCAGTTACCCTACTTATTGGAAAACCATAGCACTCAACAACTTCAAAAGGGTCATTTTTCCAAAGACGGAAAAAAAGAGATGGTTAGCAAATAAGTTTTACCAGGATTGTCCTGCTGTCTCATCACAATTTCCTTACATCCTGCCTTCATTCTTTACAACAGAACTGTAGAACAATAGGGTTCCACTTATTAAAATGATCCCAACATCCCATTTCTTTATAAACATCCCAATTAAAAAAAGCTTTTCAGACGTTTGCTCACATTAGTTTACTTGTCAGCCATGCAGTTTTTGTTCTCCTTTTTTGTGCGGTTACACTCCCTTTCTGGCACTCATCATCCTCTTCCTCTTTCATTCCAACATTCCTAACCCTTGTTCTTCCCAATAATCACACAGAGCCTGTAAAAGTGCAGTTACGAGACTGAATCTAGTCTAAGGACACAAACTTAAAACACAACACACACCATTAACATCCCAAATCCCCCTGAAAGAGATCTGAAATAAAGACACACATTTTTAATGAACTTTATTTGAGCAAGCATATTTTGAATTTAAGATAACTTCACATTGCTGGTTCAGTCAGTTCTCCTACTGAGAACATGACATAGCCAGGCTTTAAAAGCAATAAAACAAGGCAGGAATGCTTTACGGCTGTTTATTCCCTATACTCTGGATATTTTTTTTTTTTTTTTTAAACCCACAACATTATTTTTGTCTGTTTTTCCTTTTTTTGTTCCTTTTTTAAAATACCTTAACTAGGCCTAGAATGCTTGTCTCTAGACCTGGCTCTTTCAAGTTTATTTTTTAAATATGGTTTTCCATGTTTTGCGATGTTTTCAGGTTTTTTCAATGTTTACTTTCTCCTCCCGGTGAAGATTCAAGGTCGTGGTCCCCCTGTAAAACACTGACATCGTGACCTCGCAATTCCCAACAAAATAAACATTTAACACGAGTAGAGAAAACGTGTAAGAACACGTTACCTTGGCTTAGACGCTTGGCACGCCAGTAGAGTTGGTCACTGTTTTCTGAGCGGCTTCTTTAGCCTGGTGAGCCTGGAGTACGGCCACCGCTTCATCGACCTGTCACACAGTCGACAAAACATCAAAACACATCGACAAAACCTCTTCCAATGCTTCATTCCACGCGGTTCACAAAAACAGCGTTCAGCAACGAGTCCAACCTTGGAGCGCAGAGACTCTGGAGACTCCAGCATGTGGAGGAGCTCCGAGTTGTCGATTTCCAGCAGCATACCGGTGATCTTCCCAGCCAGACTGGGATGCATATTCTGGATAAGTGGGAAGAGACGCTCACCTGTGAGAGGAAAAGTAAACATTAGCCTCATTTCGTCAGGTGGTGAGAGGAACATGGAGTGAAAAGCAGCACTCTTTACCCAGCATCTGCTTCTGTTCCTGTGGCGGGGCAGCGGCGAGCATGGAGGCCGTGAGCGGTTCCTGTCCTTGCACGTGCACAGCAGGCTGTAAACAGAGTAAATGAGTACAGTCAGAGTTGGGAAGGTTACTTAGGAAATGTAATAGGTTACAGATTACAATTTACCCTTTTCAAAATGTAATAAATACTGTATTTCAATTACTTTATTAAAGTAATGAACTGATTACTTTTCTAAATTTCTAACAAATTGTTAATCCTTTTGAACCATTTAAAGCAGGCAGGGTCAACCTTACAGTAGTGCTCAACACTGATTACAGTCAGACTTTCAAAATATTTCTTTACTTGAATTAAGATTATAAAAATTACATTTGAAAAGCACACCACCACAAAATCAGACTTTAGCCCTTTTTTTACATTAAGGTTAAATACAGATTTAAAATCATAAGATATGGTTTAACAGCTATTATACTGTTTTTAAAAACAAATCTTTGCATGACAGGCTATGACAGGAAACACTGACATCTAACAGTAAAGGTCATTGCACACGGAGTCAGAAATTTTCGTAAGCGTTTTTTCGTATTCGTTATCCTAAAAATTCGTCACGCACAGAAACCTTGCACACTGAGTCTGATGCGTATTAATTAATCCGTTGTGAAAAAATTCGCAAAACAGTACTACATGGAGTCTTCAAGCAGTAAGGATGATTTTGTTGTCCTCTCGCTTCTTAAAAAGAGAAAATGAAAGGAAATATTGGGCCCATCCAATCCGGAGGTCCTTATTAAGGATTATCACAGGCGATTCAAAGTTTACTTCAGGATGTCAGTGGCTCAGTTTGATGCTTTGCTAGCGATACTTGAGCCACATATTAAAAAGACCACCACCGATTTCAGTGATCTTCAGTGTGCAAGGATCTTCAGTGTTTTGTGCTGCGAGATGAAGTGGATGAACTTGACAATCGTCATTCTGGATTTTGGCGTTCGCTTGTACGGTGGCTCTGAACTGTCAAAACACCACTCAAAATGCTTGCTACGGATGCGAAAAACGCAGAAAATCGAACTCTAACCCAATCCAAATTTTTTTATGATGGACGAAAGTTTCAGAGGAAGTGTGTAAACGTGATTGGCACAGCGTGAGGTCGTATTTATTTTTCAACGTGCGAAAATTTCAGACTCTGTGTACAATGGCCTTCAGTCTTAAAAAAATAAAGCATGCACATAAACCCAAATAGGAAATAAAACAGTTATCGAATAAACGCGTCCAATTCTGTGTCCTAAACTCCTGAAACATAGGTGTCTCACATTTTAGAGCAGTTAATGCAATTTGGGAAAAGAAATCAATCAAATCTGTATGTGTGTAAAAAAATATTCCGATGTAACCCCCTTTGTAATCACAAAAATTTTCATAAGTAACTAATTTAATTACACATTTTTTCATAGTAACTGTAACAGATTACAGTTACATTTATTTTGTAATGAAATTACATAATTTTGTTACATGTAACTAGTTACTCCCCAGCACAGAGTACAGTAAACTCAAAAGCACATGTTTCAGGCGTGATGGGCTAAAGGTGGGACGCAGTCTTACCTGCTGCATGGTCACCTGAGGCTGTGTGTTCATGTGCTGCTGGGGGCTGCGGACACTGGGGGTGTATTTGTACTGCGATACGCCGCGCACTGGAGGAGCAGAAGCTGCAGCCGCTGCAGTGCTGGGTCGTGGACCCATAGTCTGAGGAGCTGAGAGAGAGAAACACAACTCAATATTAATAATGGGCATGTTTGGATGTGGAGACAAGATCACATTCATCTATTAGAAGTAATGTTGCACCCTCATTATGCATTCAAAATTGGAATAATATTCTTGCATTCTGGGGACTGTTCAGACCCGGTCATCTTAAGTCATTACTTGCGTATTTTTTCAACTATTGCATATGATCAATAACTTCTTTATTGAGTGAATGGGAAACAAAAAAGTCAGTTTTGATTTCTTACTGTATTATTACTACATTTATGCCTTTTTATTAAATCAAGAAATGTTGAGGTTGTACATGGACTCATCAGAATAATCACTGATGCAAAACTTTTCAATATTTATAAGAAATTGTTTGAATATCATTATGTATTCATAATAATGTGTACTCTGAGAATGACCAGTAACAAACTCAATTGACAAATCAGTTGATTTAATTAAGTTCCTCTGAGCTTATAACTCATAACTGCTCAAAAACAATGCAAACTTATATGGTTTAAATATATTTTTGTTCTGCATGTCATCTGTAAAGCCTCCTTTGAATCAAATCAACCTGAATGAATTTGTATTTTGTTTATTATAGACAAATGTTTGGCTACTGCACTAAAAACTATAAATTAGATCTTGTACATATGTGACCCGTGCTGGCAAAATTAGTCGGATGAGCACGGGCTAATTTTAAAGTTTTCACAAAAATGAGTTCATTAAGCCCTTGTCTAGTGATCGCAATGCTCCAAATAGTAATTAAACATCTAAGAGTATCTTTATTTGTATGATTTCTGAGAGGAGTACCTATTTTTCTGCTCGCTTCTTGCTCTGACTGACATCCAAAGCGCCCGCATAAAGACGACAGCAATGCTGCGCGATCCCCACATATACACAGAATTAAAGTAGGCTACATGTATTTAAGTATTCATGCAAACATAATCTTTTATGTCTTAAGTGAACGTTAGGGGAACTGTTGGGGGAAAACATCAGATGTGTTACATTATATTAGATCTGGGCCCATATTCACAAAACATCTTAAGGCTAAAAGTAGCTCCTAACTCGCCGATTTAGGAGAAAATCTTAAAAGTAGTGGGCGTGTCAGTCCTAAATTTTTACTCTAAGAGTATTTCACAAAGCGTTTTATTGCTAAAACTAGCTCCTAAATCTGTGAAACGTTAGGAGTAGTGAAGAGGACTCCTAAGTCACTAAGACCAACTCACAGTCACAGCTATCCTAAAATGGCTGTTGCCGGCAATCTGCCTCAGAATATAAACATTTGACGATAATGAGCCTTTAAAATGGTATCACCTTTAAGGTTTAGAGGTTATCCCAACTCCAAATTTTCCTTTGATTATATCCTTTTCATTAATCAGTTGGGCAAGAAGTAACATCTGTTCTGTGAATGTTTTGTGAATACAGGCCCTGTGCAGTACACTATGTCTTCATATAGGCTGTCGGTCGCATTAATGTTAGGCCTAATAAAATGATGAAAGAAAAGAGGTAATTACTCGATTGAACTGGTTTTGTAGTTTTCATAATTAATTTGTAATGAACACATTGAAGTGATTTTTTACATTTTATTATTGTTTTTATTACTTGAACCTGACACCCTTCTTTATTTGGTTCAGACATGTTTGATTAGGGTCATATATACAAACTCTGAAGGACAGCAGATTTCCAGGAGTGAGCACCTCCGAACCAGACTAACGACATTGTCTTTGAGAAACTTAAAAGGCAAATGAAATCAAGTATGTTAAATCACAACATTCACAAAATCACTGAATATTAGGTCTGCAACAATAAATCAATGCAGAATTGATTCGTGGATCAATTGAGATGGATCGCAATTCTCTCTGTAATCGATTCTGAGTTTAGATTTTAACAGCAGATGGCACTCTAATGTAGTTTTTATCCGCACACTCAAATGCTTGTGCGTTCGGCTGAGTAATTTCACCTTGGCTCAGAATGCTTTTAAGACGTGAGATTAAAGGGATAGTTCACCCAATAATGAAAATTCTGTCATCATTTACCCCCCCTCATGTAGTTCCAAACCTGTATGAATGTCTTTGTTCTGCCGAACACGAAGGAAGATATTCTGAAGAAAGTTTGTAACCAGGCTGTTTTGGGGCACCATTGACTTCCATAGTAGGAAAAAAAATACTATGGCAGTCAATGGTGCCCCACATTCTTCAGAATATCTTCCTTTGTGTTCAGCAGAACAAAGACATTCATACAGGTTTGGAACTACATGAGGGGGAGTAAATGATGACAGAATTTTCATTATTGGGTGAATTAACCCTTTAATGTAAACAGCCCACTGTGAACACCCTTGTAATTCACTTCAACCTTTTCAAATTTTATGAATGATTATTGTAGGTTCAAATGTGTGTAAGGATTTGGAAACAAGCAGAGTACGGCTGTTTCTAAAGCACCCAGTGCCATCTGCTGTTCAAAACTAATCAACTCGAGAAAGAATCGCGACGCATTAGGAAAATCTCAGAATCGATGCTGAATCATTTCTCGATGCATCGATTTATTTTCCGAGCCCTACTGAATATTCTATGTCACCAAAACCTCATGGTGCTGTGGTGCATGTAAAGGCTGAAACTTCTCACCAACACGCTGAGTGGACATCATGCGGGGCACCTGAGACGCAGGACGCATGGTGCTGAAGGTCTGAGGTCTGGGGGCAGATGGGCGCATTGTTCCTGGCATGTTCTGGAAGTCTGTAGGAAAGGTTCAATGTCTTCATTAGTATGAATCAGTACTATTGGATTCATTTAATAAAGCAGGTTTCTGGGATACAACGTTGACTTACGCTGAGGCCGGACGCCCTGTGCGGTCCAGCGGGGACTGGGTCTGAGCTGGGTGAGCTGACTGGTAGGGTAATACGCAGCTCTGTTCTGGGCCTGTGATGCAAGGAAATCATTAGGGAAAAAAATAAAAAAATCAGCAGTAATGTTAATCTAAGCAATATGACAACCAGCACCTGTGGAATGGCAGCCATGAAGTAACCTGACGGAGGTGCAGGTTGGTAGGGGTTGATAACGGGGTTTGGCACTGCACGGACACTGGCCATCCTCTGCATGTACTGATTGGTGAGATGGGCCTGCCGTTCCTCTTTGCGCTGAGCAAGAGCCACATACAATGGCTTAGTGGCCACAATACGGCCATTCATCTCAGTCACCGCTTTAGTGGCTTCCTCAGGGGAAGAAAAACAGACAAATCCGAAGCCTTTACTGCGACCACCGTCCATCATGACCTGTGACAAAAGAGGGATGAAGACTTCAATTTTTGTCTAAAAGGTAACATGCAACAACATCAACATGAATTGGCATTTGCAAAGATATTACATCAAGGGAAACAAATTCATTTTATTCATCTGGATGGTGGAAACTGGGTATTTTTATACCAAAATGGAGCCAAATTACAGCGTTGACAATCAGCAAGACTTTAAGGCTAACGAGCGCAATTTACAATGTAAGGCGACCAATTGATGAAATGATTTATCCATGTTTTAATAAGCCTCTGGTCTTAGAGCTTTTTAGATGGATGCCAAGACTTCCTAAGTTGGGTAGAATCTGTGATCTCTGACCCAGTTTGTTTGCTGGCTTTCATGGCATTTCGTGGATATACACTGCGTTTTCCACAGTTTTTTTGAAGGAACAAGTATGTGAACTTAATATGTTTGCAGACATTTAAGAAACATGCTATGGTATTTTTAGGCTTTAATACAGTAACTAAAAACATTTCTGCACTGCAGTAACATGCACTGATAAACTGTACACAATTAGACCAAGAATGTGTATTAAAGTAAAACAATCCATTTTTAAATCCAATTTGAATTTTAAGACCATCACTGTGTACATTTAGTTCTTATACAGGGTTTCTGCAGGACTTTTTAAGACCTGCACAAATAAAATTAATACCATATGAGTGGGGAACGACAATGTCTATAGTACCATCTTAACCTGTAAAATGACTGTAAAAAGCATAATTTACAGATTCAAGTTTCCTCAAAAATAAAAAGTTTTATAAAATTATAAACTTTACATTTCAGCCTTTAAACCATTTTTAAGAAAACGGATAAGTCAAACGTATTAATAATATTGATTTTAACAATTATTATCAATAAATTATTATATAAATTAAATAACATGAATTAGGGGTGTGCGAAACTGGCAAAAAATTATATCTTGATATTTTCTGGGATTTTATAGATAACGATAATTAGATGACATTTTGCTGAGTGTGTTATTGTGCCGGTATCTTAAAGATTACCGTGGACAGCTGACTCCTGAATTTTTTTGATATTCTTCATATTCTGTGTGGTCAGTTCACAGCAGTGATAGAAATTAGTCTTTTCCAACAAGTTTTACGGGCATTTTTACCTTTAAGACATTTTTTCTAAAAGTGTGCATCATCTTTTGAGTCAAATTCTTGCATTTGGGCTGTTACCAAGCAAATGAAATCAGTATCAACAAAATGTATCTTTGCAATGCATCTGAAGTGGCATTTAGATGTATTTACACGCTGTTTAATGCAGCTCACAGGGACACAGAATGCTAATCTGCAGTTACAAACACATAATGTTTTGATATTTGAAACATAAAACTAGGGGTGTGCGATATGACGATTTTTGATCGTGGACGATAAAAATGTCTCCACGATCTGCTTTTGAAGAAATATCGTAGTATCGCGCTACCGCGCACATTGTCAAATACAGTTCTGGCGCCGCCGTCTCTATGTACTGTACAACACGACATACAGCAGTAGAGTTACTCAGACAGGACACTGCACTTATTCGCGATCGCAAAAGTACATTATTTGCACAAGCCTTGCTGGTTAAATGTTTAATTCGCGCGCTGGTCTGTGTGCGCTTGTTCTGAGCGCATACACCTGAAGCACGCGCACTAAAACGCCTGTCTAACAGCGCCTGATTACTCAACTAAGTTATATTTTGCGCTAATACTGTCAAAACACACAAGGTTTACATACAGACTGAGTTGGTTATCTCTAAAATGAAAGTAAATAGTTAAGAGAGAAACTGATGCGTGCCTGTATATTAGATGCGTGCAGCTCTTAAAGGGACAGGACACTAAACATGCTGTCGACTGTCATTAAAGGGATAGTTCACCCTAAAATTGAATTTCTGTCATTATTTACTCAGTGGAAAACCAAACAGTTGCTGGTCTACATTGACTTTGATAGTAGGAAAGAAAAATCCTATGGAAGTCACTGAGGACCAGCAACTGTTTGGTTTTCCACCTTCTTCAAAATGGCATTTATAAATGTTCAGCAGAAGAAAGAAACTCCTTCCGGTTTAAAACAACTTTTGAGTAAATGATGATATAAAAATACAACATTATGACAGAATTGACAGACAGATGACAGAATATTAATTTGTGGGGGAACTATTCATTTAACGTTAACAAAACAACAAAACGCAGAGAAAAATCACTCACTATTCTTGACTGAAAAACTTTAATACAGTTGCTTTAGGAATCAGTCTATCTAGTGTTTTATTTTTATATTTGTTCATTCAATTTCATTGAATGCTCTGCTAAATACACCTATTGTACCTGGAAATAAAGCACTGTTTGTTTTATTTGTATATTATGTGTATTTGTAATGTGTATCTTTGTTCTTATTTTTTAATAAGAAAAATAAAATAATGACAAAGATTTTTTATCTTCACCCACTTTGGCCTAAATATCTGCCATGCATCTTTGTCTTTCTAGTTTGGCTGTAATGCTCAGACAACTTGTAAAACCAAAATAGTAAAACTAACAAAGAATCGGGATAAAAATCGTGAATCGTGATATTTCTATAAAAAATCGTGATATGATATTTTTCCCATATCGCCCACCCCTACATAAAACATTGAAAACTGATGTTTGAAATTATTTTTAAAAAATGAAGATACATTAAATGTGAAATTAAAACGGCCAATAGGTGGCAGCAAGTCAGCGTTAATAAGTGAGTCATTGCGATTGAACCGAATCATTTAAACTTTTGATTAATTCAGGAATGAAACACGGTCATGTTGCTCAGAGACACAAAACAGTGCTGTGGCTGTTTGGAATTAAGTTGTTGTAAAAATAGAGCAAAAGCAGGAAATATGGTGTCTAAAACGTAAGTCTATTAATATTAACTTCTTGTTTATTGAACTGTTGCATAAAATCAATATCTCATTTGTAATCATGCTGATTTTTGGAGAGAAAAAAAGGCATATAGTGTGATATTAACTATATGAAATGATATAAATATAGGCTATACAGGGGAAGTCGTGGCCTAATGGTTAGAGAGTCGGCCTTGTAATCCAAAGGTTGTGGGTTCGAGTCTCGGGCCGGCAGGAATTGTAGGTGGGGGGAGTGAATGTCCAGCGCTCTCTCCACCCTCAACACCACGACTGAGGTGCCCTTGAGCAAGGCACCGAACCCCCAACTGCTCCCCGGGCGCTGCAGCATAAATGGCTGCCCACTGCTCCGGGTGTGTGTTCACTGCTGTGTGTGTGTTCACTGCTGTGTGTGTGTGCACGTTGGATGGGTTAAATGCAGAGCACTAGACTGAATCGTGCAGTGAACCTATGGTAACTGATTCACTCTCTGCCAGCAGGTGTCGCGTTTGGCAGAAATATAACGGTTTTCCCGGTTAAGACCGTAAATTACACAAAACAGCACAGCACCGGACTTTGAACGTGCAGCGCTCATGTTTATTTAATGAAATCATAGCCTTTTGAAGTTTAATCGTCACATTCAGCCATATCGCAATTCTTGTCTTTCCGTCTCCAAATTTAAGACCTCTTGAAATCATAATTAAGACTTTCTTGTACAATTTAAGACTTTTTAAGACCTTAAATTTAATGCAACTAAATTTAAGACTTTTTAAGACCCCGTGGAAACCCTGTTATAGAAAATGTCTAGAATGTGTATAAATAACTTGGTCAGACAGATTCACAATCATACCTTGGCACTGGTGATTGTACCGAAGGGAGAGAACTCTTTACGAAGACGCTCGTCATCAATACCATCATCCAAGTTCTTCACGTAAAGATTGACACCCTGTAAAGACAGCAAACATCTGTGAAGAACTGCATCTGTGAGGGCACTTTCAACACACTTCCCCTGGATTTAATAAATAAATGTAAAGATCCAAAAGCAGTTACACAGTCTAACTCATGTCCTTGAATAAGAAACATTTGTACGTAGCCCTTCTATCCCCAATATCCACTATACAGGAACGTGAGGCCCATGGGCTACAAATTCACTGTTGCAGCCATTTTGGCCTGTGTGGTCCACTGAGGAGGAAACACAGAATTTGACACGGCTGCAGAGGTCAGAGTTCACCCTCACTGACCTGGTAGCGAGTCATGCGGTCCTGCTTCATCTGCTCAAATTTGCGCTTGAGCTCGGTTTGCCGCTCCACTTTCTTCTGAGCACGACCCACATAGATGAGCTTCCCGTTCAGTTCTTTGCCGTTCATCTCATCCACAGCCTGTCAGAAGAGAGCAGAACTATTGTGTATTACATGTGCTTCCTATGGTTAAGTTTACATCAGGAAGTCAATTATGTTAGTTTGACTACATTAAGTTGAACTGACCCTTTGGGCGTCTTCGTGCCTCTCAAAACTCACAAATCCAAAGCCTCTGGACTTTCCATTTTCATCAGTCATGACACGGATGCTCATGGCAGAACCTTATCAAATGAGGAAAAACTTTTGGTAATGTGTAAGTCAATAGAGAACAACAGTGTATACATTGCAGTACTATAAATAACTTGCCATGTTTGCTGAAGATGTCCTTGAGTTTTTCATCATCCATGTCTTCCCCAAAGTTTTTGATATACACATTGGTAAATTCTTTGGCTCTTGCTCCGAGCTCAGCCTCCCTCTCCTTGCGAGATTTGAAGCGCCCTACAAACCTGATAGAAATTAGGAGCATTTAATTAGGAGGATCTAGTGGATCTCAATGCAGTTATTTCTAGAGGCTGGTTGATATTGCTTACATTTTATCAAGACATTTAGGATTTTTCAACAATATACCATATATCTTTGTAATTAGTCATTATTAATACAACCAAAGCCAAACCAAGCAAAAAATGTATCTTTAATAGAAATGAACAAGGAAAGCTTTTGAAAGATCCTTAGATCCTCACGTGCAAATTGTGTGTGTTGTGTTTCTATTTTTTTATATTCATTTATATATAATCATTAGTCATTCATATGATTTACTATTTGATTATTTTTATCATTTATTATTATATTAAGTATTTTTATTCTTTATTCATTATGTTTCTATATTTCATATTTTATATTTCTTATTAATTTTCCTTGCTTATGTATTTTAATTGTTGTTCAATCTCATGCTTGTGGGGTTTCATGAACTGTATGAATAGAGATAGATAAGGGGGAATGTTTATGGAAGCCCAAGGTTTATGGGATGTTGCTGTGAAGCAGTTTTGGTATAACAGTACATGTTGAATTTGTGCTGGTTAGACGAAGTCTGAACATTGAAACATACGCAACTAAGACTGTTCAATAAACTCTGTTACAGAAGACTGTTGTTAAAGACTCATTTTGGGTATCAACAGCTCTGCTGACTAGTTGTTCTGTTACTGTACGAACTGATATTTTCTGACGGATCTGGCGTCCGGGGCTGGATCCTAAATATGGTGTGGAGACCCGATCTAACACTTTCCACAGTTTATTACTCAATTAACAAGGAAGAATTATTTAACTTGTATAAACCAGGTTTGTTTAGTATATACACTACCATTGAAAAGTCTAGGTAACATTTTTGAAAGAAATACTTTATTCAGCATGGACATATTAAATTGTTTGAATATGACAGTAAAGACAATAATGTTTCAAAAGATTTATATTTAATTATTTAAAATAAATGTTCTTCTTTTGAAAAAAATAAAAGTCTATTCATCAAATCCTTATTTTTTTTTTTTTTTATGAATTCATCAAAAAATGTATCATGATTTATGGTTTCCACAAAAATATGAAGCAGCACAACTGTTTTCAACATTGATCATTTTTTTCTTGATTAGCATATTGCAGTGATTTCTGAAGGATCATTTGACACTGAAGACTGGAGTAATGATGCTGAAAATTCAGCTTTGATCACAGGAATAAATCAAATTTTAAAATATATTCAAATAGAAAACAGATTTTAAAAAGCAATAATATTTCACAATATTACTGTCTTTAGTACTGCATTTTTAAATAAATTTATGCAGCCTTGGTGAGTGCACTACATTTAATTATCTTACAGACTTCAAATTTTGAAAGGTAGTGTATCTCAAATGGACTTCTGTGAACATTTTAGTGATGACAAATTATTGAAATTATTGAATTGACCCTCCTGGAGCACAATTTCATACCTGGGATTGTAGACTCTACAAAGTCTGTCATAATGCAATAACACTTGCATGCCATCTTTATCTTTACTTTTAAATTTTATGTTACACTATTTTAATAAAAACTCTTTAATGTCACTTAGTCCAACTCTTCCACACGCTTCAATTCCAAATCAAGTCTGTTAGTCAATAAAGCCACTCCTCACGTTAGCTGGCAAGTTCTTTTAGCAATTTTCCTTCAACCTAATGCTCAGGTTTGGGACAATGCTAAAAATATCACTTACACTTTTCTGTCATTCAGCAACATGCCGTTCATTTTCTCAATGGCTCTTTCAGCGGCCTCCTGGGTCTCAAAGTGCACAAAGCCGTAGCCCTTTGAGCCATTCTCGTCACAAACCACCTTAAGAAATGATATCAGGCATAAAATCATGCACACACTGCAAAGCACACTCAAAAGTGTGTATGTGCCATACCTTGCAGGACAGGATGTTGCCAAATGCAGAGAAGGTATCATAAAGGGCTTTATTATCAATAGACTTATCCAGGTTCTTGATGAAGATGTTTCCAACGCCGCTCTTCCTCAGAGAGGGGTCGCGCTGAGACCACATGATGCGGACAGGTCTACCCTTGATGACGTCAAAGTTCATGGTGTCTAAAGCCCGTTCAGCTGGAAGCAAAAACAATTATGAGTCCACTAAAATAATTAGCACTTAAGACAAGACACTATTGGCAAAACCATTGTTTTTTTATTTCACGCAGTCATCAATTTGAATATTTCTGGATGTTTTGCATCTTGCATCCAAGAAAACCTCCAAACTACATATTTAAATGTATGTTTTATTACAAAATCTATTTGTGTCTATTTATTTATTTACGATTTAATGCCATATCAGCGGTATGGCTATATTCATGGCAAAGTCAACAGTATTATGATTACACTATTTCAATGCATTGTTTACAATAATTTTGCAATTTTATCTTAAGAACAATCAACATACAAACATACTTAAAATAACAATAGGAACAATAACAACTGCATACAACCCCAATTACAGAAAAGTTGGGACGTTTTGTGAAATGCCATAAAATCAAGAATATGTTATCTGTTCATTCTCTTTAATTTATATTTAATTGACTAAAGTACAAAGAAAAAATGTCCAATGTTTTCACGGACCACCTTAATTTTATTTTGTAAATATAGACAAATTTTTAATTTTGATGACTGCAACACACTCCAAAAAGTTGGGACAGATGCATGTTTAACACTGTGTCGCATCAACTTTCCTTTTAACTACAATGTTTTATTGCTGGGGAATTGAGGACACTAATTGTTAAAGTTTTGCAAGCTAAATTTTTGTCCAATCTCGCTTGATATAAGACCGATCATAGCAGATGATCAGCTGTCTGTGATTGTCGTTGACGTTGTCCGATTCTCCTTTTTATGACTGGTACATTTTCAATTGGAGTCAGATCTGGACTGCAGGCAGGACAGTCTAGCACAGTCACTCTGTCTCTACGAAACCACGCTGTTGAAGCACATGCAGAATGAGAGCTGGCATTGACTTGATCTAATAACCATGGACTTCCCATAAAAGACATCATCTTGATGGCAGTATATTTCTCTGTACAATTCAAATATATGCCTCCATGTCAATAGTACCGTCGCACATATTTCAGTCTCCCATGCTGTTTGCTCTGCTGCACTCCCATACCATGACAGACGTTTACTTTTGCATCTGTCACTAATGCAAGTCTGGGTGGTCCCTTTGGTCTTTGGGACTGAGAACTCGAAATTCATTTTTTCCCGGAAACAAGTTGAAATGTGGACTCATCTGCGTACAGCACATTTTGACTGTCTTTTGGACTATCTGAGATGAGCTCTGGCCCAGAGAACCCGGCAGCATCACTGCATAGAATTGATGAATAGCTTTCTCCTAGAGTAACAGATATTCAAGTTGCATTTCTTGATGCAGCAGCAGACTGTGGTTTTCTGAAGTACTCCTGAGCCCATGTGGCTATATGTAACACCGCAGCATGAGGGTTTCTTATGCAATGCCATCTGACGGCTCAAAAGTCATGCACATTGAGCGGAGGTTTCCTGCCTTGCCCTACGTGTACTGAGATTCCCTGAATCTTTTCGCAATATAATGTATGGTACTTGGTGATAGACCTAAATTGATAGTTGCATTGCAAAATGTGATTTTTGATGTGTTTGACACTTCTCTAAAGAAATTTGGCACAAAGTGACATCATGATCCAGCTTTGCTTGCAAAGACTGAGATGCTCCTTTATACCCAAACACGATACCCTCATCTATTACCAAATCACCTGCTTACCGTGAACGGTTTCAGAACAGGTTAACGTGGATATTCTGTAACTTCTTCACTTTTATTTTGCCTCTGTCCCAACTTTTTGCAGCCGTCAAAATAAAAATTTGTTCATATTTACAAAACACATTTACGTTAGTCAGTAAAAACTTTGGAAATATTTTCTTCGTACTTTTGTCAATTAGATACAAGTTAAATAGGATTAACAAATCACAGATTCTTGATTTTATTGCATTTTACAAAACGTCCCAACTTTTCTGAAATTGGGGTTGTAGAACGTATGACACGGTATCATAAAATTATTCTAGGAGAAGCCTTTTAAAAAAAAATCTCTCTTTAAAATAGTTTTTAAGTTATATTTCTATTTGAGATTTACATGTACTTTTATTTATATAATATTTAATTTCATAAAAATATGATATTTTCTTGAGTTATAAAAAGTTCCAAAATCCCCTCTTGTAAATAACATTAAACAATCTAAATGAATTTTGGACCTGCTTTCATCCAATAATCACACTTCTGTTCCGATACGGATACAAATAAGTTCATATTTAATTAGACAACACCTCATTCGAAATATTTCAGAAAACTTAATTCAAAACATACTGTTATTAATCAACTAGGGAAGTATATGCTCAAATCTATGAATTAATTTTGTCACCTGTGTTGTTTTGCCTTTAATTTGCAATAGATGATCCTGACATTAACTGAAAATGACGTAAATCATAAAATTGTCCATCTGAATAACCAGATTAACCTACTCCAAGGATAAAACTGATGCATTCATTACACAGACATTGCTTAGAGCCTACATTGAATTTTGATTGCATTTTTGCCCAATCCCAAATTAATTACTGAATCCTTTTTGAGCAACCACCAAAATACGATGATATATGCCTCCTGAATCCAAAAACAAAAAAGGGACAAGAAATTGCACACTGAACATGTCTGACCTAAATTAGATGGGCTGCACGTGACGCCTCCAAGACCATGTTTAAACCTATTGAAAACAGCATGATAAAACTTAACAATAAAGCAAAGCAGGGAGAACAAACAGCCATAATCAATGCGATTGACTGCAATGCATTTTCCTGACAGGGGTTATCTGTGCTGCCCACCCACGCCCTAAATATGACAGGCATGCAAGTCACCGCTGTCATGCAACACCATGCGCTATGCATCCTCAACGCTTTATAATTCACAACCAAACCCAGACGCGTGTGCTGCATACGGATGAGATGCATAAGCACGCTACATTAAATTTTCAACGTGTCTTTATCGTCAGTGCCATCATTTACCGTCTGCAGGCTGCTGGAAGTTGACATAGGCATAGCCCAGCGACCGGCGCGTGATCATGTCCCTGCACACCCGGATAGAGAGGATGGCACCGGCTGGGCTAAACTTCTCGTAGAGCATGGCTTCAGTCACGTCCTGGTGCAGGTCTCCAACATACAGCGAGGCCATGGGGTAACTAGGAGCGCTGGGGTTCATTTTCTCTTCTCGCGCAGAATTGTACGCGTTTCGCGGAATCGCGGGGCTAGCTCAACTACGTCAGAATATAACTAGCCGTCAAGCTAACCTCAGCACGCCTATTTTTACAATTGAAGACCGTCGACTTCGCCTGGACGATTGAAACGTTTCGTTTAAAATTTAGGGCAACTGAAATTTTAAAACGCGAAAAATCGAATCGAGCAAACCGTTAACGTTAGGCCTTCGCGAGCTCACAGACTGCCGTTATTTTGTCGGGGTTGTTCAGATGTTTCAAGGCCTCCAGCTCCCACTTCACCGATTTTAAATTTTAAAAAGAAAAAGAAAGAAAATGATTTTTTGGAGTTTTTAAAAGTTTTTAATTTTTTTTTGTATTTTTTTATTTTTTATATAACGTGTGCTTCGAGCTCCGGAGCACACGCGCACTCTCACAGCACTAACAGCCGGGGATCGGGAGAGAAGGGGCGGGGCGAGCCGGCTCTTATATATACCAACCGCTGCGTCATCCACCGACGCAATGTGACGCAACAGTAGCTCAGCGGTTTTGATTGGATGAAACGTGTCACAGCCCCCAGATCTGGCCAATAATCTTTTAGAACGATGAATAGTTGATTTTTGTGTCGAATGTATAAAAGTGAAAATATATATATATTTTTTACGTTTCTTCATTTAATTTAGAGTAGGTAATTCGCTTAATTAAATATTTCATATATATACAGCGGTGGTCAAAATTATTATAACACTAGTATTTTCACCAGTTAAAAAATTGATTTAAGTCAGTTATTTCTATGTTTTGCTGTAGTGTGTCAGTAGGAAATATTAGTTTATATTTCCAAACATTAATTTTTGCCATGAATTGTAATAATACAGTGAGATTTTTGTGCTCCACACACATCATCCAGTCTGTCTGGAATGACATGAAGAAACTGAGACAGACTAAATCCAGAAGAACTGTGCCGACGTCTCCAAGATGCTCCAAGAAACCTCCCTGCGAAGCTACAGTACTGTTAAAAGTTTTAGGCACTTGTGTAACAATGCTGTAAAATGAGGATGCTGTCAAAAATAGATTTTCTTTATCAATTAACTTCTATTAACTAAATTAAATCAACATTTGGTGCGAGCATCCTTTGTGTTTAAAGCAGCTTGTGCAGAGTTTTGCAGGGAGTTTTCTTGAAGCATCTTGGAGACGTCGGCACAGTTCTTCTGGATTTAGTCAGTCTCAGTTTCTTCATGCCATTCCAGACAGACTGGATGATGATATTTGTTTTTCTTTGTTTTATTTATTATGTCAATCAGTGTCATATCAATCGTGTTCTTTACTGACACTGTTTTCTAACTTTGTTGGAGGCAAATTTGTTTGTCATGGTTTTGGATTTTGGGGAAAATATAGGTCCATTTCAGAAAATTTAAATATGGTGAAAAAGTAAAATTTTTTCTTGTAACTTAATTAAAAAAGTGAAACTTTCATATATTTTAGATTCATTACATGTAAAGTAAAACATTTCAAAAGTTTTTTTATTTAATTTAATTTTGATGATTAGAGCTTACAGCTCATCAAAGTCAAAAATCAGTATCTCAAAATACTAGAATATTTACATTTTAGTTTCAATTAATGACCATCCCTACAGTATAAATTCAGGGTCTCTCTTGTTCTTTGAAGCAACAAAAATAGAGAAGACTGCTGACTTGGCAATGATCCAGAAGACGAACATTGATGCCCTCTACAAAGA
Source organism: Barbus barbus (assembly GCF_936440315.1). Lineage (NCBI taxonomy): Eukaryota > Metazoa > Chordata > Actinopteri > Cypriniformes > Cyprinidae > Barbus > Barbus barbus. The sequence continues at coordinate 6,353,016 of NC_136747.1, read as the reverse complement.
GAGTAAGTCACAGAAGGTCATTACTGAAAGGAGTGGCTGTTTACAGAGTGCTGTATCAAAGCAAATTAAATGCAAAGTTGACTGGAAGGAAGAAATTGAGTAGGAAAAGGTGCACAAGCAACAGGGATGACTGCAAGCTTGAGAATACTGTCAAGAAAATATGAAGGTAGATCAGTAGCAAGACTCGAGAGCTTGTTGATCTGAATGTGAGAACTTGTCATATTAACATTCGTATTTGTAAACTGAAATATACACTCACAGCTCTGATCTGAAAAGCTGAATCTTTCGATTTGCACACACAGACAATAATCAAAACACCGGTGTTTTGAAGTCGAAGTTGCAGATTAATAGTTACACATGTAGAATGACATTCACATAAACAAAATGAGACACACTTACAACCTCTCAGATCTGGCAGTACAACTTCAAATCTTAGCGCTTTGACTTTTGCTACTCCTTCTGCGGTATTCCTGTAGTAAAACTCACTTGTGCACTTGTGAATGCAGACGTGAGAGCCCAGAGCCGGGGGCGGGGCTGGGCTGTGAAATATTCTAGTATTTTGAGATACTGATTTTTGACTTTCATCAGCTGTAAGCTCTAATCCTTAAAATTAAAACAAAAATGTTTTACTTTGCATGTAATGAATCTAAAATATATGAAAGTTTCACTTTTTGAAATAAGTTACAAGAAAAAATGAACTTTTTCACGATATTCTAATTTTTTGAGATGCACCTGTAAATAATATTCACACAATAAATATGAAAAGAGTTTATGTTTATTTCACTCAATAATTAATATTTTATCATTGATTTTTCTTGGATCTGGCACAAAGGTACAATAAACAAAAACAAAACAAAATCTATAACAGGTATTTGAAAAGTCAACATTTTTTCCAGTACAGTTTTAATGTGACCTTCATATAACAAAAATATCTTAGTTCAATTAAATAATAACAAGTCAAAGACATGTCGATTTCCCAATGTAATAACTGCACTTCAAGCCCACTAACAGTGGGTCTTTGTAGCCTAAATACTGTATTAGTGATTATTAACCTAATTGCTTTGATCAAATAGGATGCTGAGGGGAACCAATATAGTCTTTGATCAGTGTTGTCTTTTAATCTCTTTAACAATCCTCATTGTTCACTTGTTTAGTTATCAGTTTTACAACACATGATTTCAATTCATAGTTCATAGCTGATTAACAGCATAGATGTCTGTACTGAAGATCACCAACAGGGGGAGTCACAGACCTGGAAGAACTACTGACTGCTGCAGATCTGGATTATATTCAGATTTCCAGTGCAGACATCCTGTGCTTTTAAATTGAACGTGAACAAATGCCCTGGCTGGATGTAGGAAGCATCATTGTATTACCTTCTAATTATTTATTCATTTATGACCACAAATGCAGTTAGGCTATTGGTAGTTTTTTCCTACAACACTAGCAAAGAAATAATTTCAGAATTAGGGGAAACTAGAAGTTGTCGAAGTCATGGCAATTAAATAGCAGTTTAATTTTTCTATGATTATTTTCCAGAAAAAAAGCACACTGATCTTATAGTGGGGCATGTTGTCATAAATGATCTGGATTCTTCTTTTTATAATTGAAAGAAAAATAATTCAAATAAAATAAAACCAAATATTAGATGAAAAACGTAAACTTGAACTGAAATAAAAACAACATAAAGCTAAATAGAATTTAACAAAAAAAAAACTAGTGAATGTCAAAAAGCACATAAAATTACAGTGAAAACATAAAATATATAAAATAAAAGCAAACTCAAAATATGATATTAAACCGGGGCATGTTGTCACAATCTGCTGTTCATTGCAGTGTTGTTATTGTTAAGTCAAGTCAAGTCAAGTCTGCTTTATTGTCAATTCTTCCACATGTACGGCACATACATACAGAGAATTGAAATTGCGTTACTCTCAGACCCTTGGTGCATACAGTAAACATTAAACACGTTCAAATACAGATAATACAATTTAAACATATGTATGCAACTATACAGATCTACAAATGAGGACATTGTAGAAAAATAAAGAGAGAGAGAGATAAAGTGGCATAAGGCGCATGGCAGATAGAGTGCAAACCAGTTAAATAAAACAAAACTGTGCAGATATATGTGTAGTGCAAGAAGAGCTTATCAGTCTGTTAAAGTGACAAGAGAACAGTCTTTTATCAGACAATCCGAAGAGGTAGTTTGCAGTCAATGCTGCACAAGTGACAGGTGCTGGTCACAGTTTTTAAGTGGGTGGGGGGTGGAAGGGTCCTGGGGAAGTGGGGAGCTGGGTGGGGGGGGGAGCAGCCTGACAGCCTGATGTATGAAGCTGTCCTTCAGTCTGCTGGTCCTCGCCTGGAGACTCCGCAGTCTCCTCCCTGATGGCAGCAGACTGAAGAAGCTGTGTGTCGGGTGGGTGGGATCGCCTGCAATGCGGAGGGCTCTGTGGGTGAGACGGGTGCTGTAGATGTCCTGGAGGGAGGGGAGAGAGACACCAATGATCTTCTCAGCTGCTCTCACTATGCGTTGAAGTGACTTGCGGCAGGATGCTCTCGATGGTGCCTCTGTAGAAGGTGCAAATGATGGAGGCCGGGGCTCTGGCTCTTCTCAATTTGCGGAGGAAGTAGAGACGCTGCTGTGCTTTCTTGGCAAGTGCTACAGTGTTGTTAGTCCAGGAGAGGTCCTCAGTGATGTGCACACCCAGGAACTTGGTGCTGCTCACTCTCTCCACAGTCGCACCGTTGATGGTCAGAGGAGCATGCTGAGTGTGTACTCTCCTGAAGTCAACAACAATCTCCTTCGTCTTCTCCACATTCAGAGAGAGATTGTTGTCACTGCACCACCCGGCCAGGCGGCTCACCTCGATCCTGTAGTTTGTCTCATCTCTGTTGCTAATGAGATCCACCACAGTCGTGTCATCTGCAAACTTAATGAAAAGGTTGGAGTTGTGTGACGGTGTGCAGTCAGCAGAGTGATGGTGCTGGATGTGTTACTGCCAACCCGTACTGCCTGAGGTCTCCTGGTCAGGAAGTCCAACAGCCAGTTGCACAGAGAGGTGTTGAGCCCCAGCTGGACCAGTTTGTGAGTGAGCTGTTGAGGGATGATTGTGTTGAATGCTGAACTGAAGTCTATGAACAGCATCCTGACATATGTGTCTTTTTTTTCCAGATGTGTGAGGGCTGGGTGGAGGGCAGTGGCGATGGCATCATCGGTCGAGTGGTTGGACCTATATGCAAACTGTAAGGGGTCCAGGGAGGGGGGGGAGGACAGACTTGATGTGGTGCATGACTAGCCGTTCAAAGCACTTCATGAGGATGGGAGTGAGTGCTATTGGACGGTAGTCATTGAAGCAGGATGGAGATGACTTCTTAGGGACTGGAATGATGGTGGTAGCTTTGAAGCATGTGGGGACAACAGCCTGATTTAGTGAGATGTTGAAGATGTCTGTGAAGACCTCAGTGAGTTCCTCTGCACAGTCTCTCAGTACACGCCCAGGAATGTTGTCAGGACCCGGAGCTTTGCGTGCATTGATCCTGCTGAGGGATCTCCTCACACTGTCCGGGGACAGCGTCATCACCTGGTCGCCGGGAGGAGGTGGAGTCTTCTGTGCAGTGGTGCTGTTTTGTGCCTCAAAGCGAGCAAAGAAGGTATTCAGCTCGTTCAACAGGGGGATGGTGCTGTCACAGGTCTGTGGTGGGGGCTTGTAGTCTGTAATGGTCTGTATCCCCTGCCACAGGCTCCGCGTGTCTCTGCTGTCGCTGAAACGATGGTCTATCCTCCTGGAGTACTGTCTCTTGGCCTCTCTGATGCCGCGGGATAGGTTGGCCCTAGCTGTCTTCAGGCCCTCCTCATCTCCAGCTCTAAAGGCAGCGTCCCGAGCCTTCAGAAGTCTGTAGACCTCCCCTGTCATCCACGGCTTCTGGTTGGCCCTGACAGTGATGGACTTTGTGACCGTTACATCATCAATGCACTTGGTGATGTAGGCAGTGACAGTCTCTGAGTACTCTTGGAGATATTTTGTTGTATGTGGCAGCCTGTTTAAACATATTCCAGTCAGTGGTGTCAAAACAGTCTTGAAGTGCCTCTGACGACCCTTCTGGCCACACTTGTATCTGTATGTGTATTGGTTTGATGGCTTTAACGAGTGGTCTGTATGCAGGCATTAGCATGACAGTGATGTGGTCTGAGGCTCTGGGGTGGGGGAGGGGGAGGGCCTTGTAAGCTCCTCTCTGGGTGGTGTATTTTTTCCCCTTGTTGGAAAGTCTGTGTTGGTGTATTTTTGGGAACACACTCTTTAAGTCTGCATGGTTTAAATCCCCAGCCAAGATGAGAAGGTTTATAATTAACAAAAATTATTACAAATATTTGTATTTTTGGTAATTGAAATAAAATAAAATATAAATATTAGATTTAAAAACTAAGGTAAAGGTAAATAGAAGGTAAATAATTTCTAAGGTAAATAGAAATAAGGTAAATAGAAATACCCCCCCCCCCCCCCCCCCCCCCTCCAAAAAAAGAAAACTTAAATTAAAGTGAAAATAAATGGTATTTCAAAACTGGATCCCACACATTTCATATTTACAGACTTTACAGTGTTCATTTAATACATTTAACTATCTCATGAAAGATTTATTTAATGATGTCCTCATTATATGTCCACATTAACCTAACTGACTCAAATAACAGTCACCTTTATTTCTATAGTGCTTTATACAACAGAGATTGTTTCAAAGCAGCTTCACAATATTAAACAGGAAAGTAAAAGTAAACTTCAAATATGAGGCAACTCTACATTCTGCTATAAAGCAGCTGTAGCGAGACAATAGTGTGGTTATTCAGTTCCAGTCTGATTCAGTTCGGCTCAAGAACTCTGTAAAGTTCATTCATTATAAAACGAGCTCAATTCAGCGATAAGCAGCTCTACTGAAGACAGTCATTATTCAGCTCGACTCAGTTCAGGTCAATAACAGTGTCAGTATGCTAAATTCATCAATTATGAACAAATTTGATTCAGTATGGCCAATAATGTTATCATCTCAATTCAGTTGAAGTTCTTATTTATGGCTTATTCTCATGTTCTCATAGTGTCAATACAGTCAAATAAATTGATGATTTTTCTGAATATTAAGTGAACACTGTATAATATTGATGGAGATACACTGTAGTAGTAGTAGTAGTAACTGTTTACATGTAATCTAGATTACATAATCAGATTAGATTATATATGACCCTGGACCACAAAACCAGTCATAAGGGTCAATTTTCCAAAATTGAGATTTATACATCATATGAAAGCTGAATAAATAAGCGTTCCACCGATGTATGGTTTGTTATGAAAGGACAATATTTGGCTGAGATACAACTATTTGAAAATCTGGAATCTGAGGGTGCAAAAAAATCTAAATATTGAGAAAATCGCCTTTAAAGTTGTCCAAATGAAGCTCTTAGCAATGCATATTACTAATCAAAAATTATGTTTTGGTATATTTACGGTAGGAAATTTACAAAAGATCTTCATGGAACATGATCTTTACTTAATATCCTCATGATTTTTGGCATAAAAGAAAAATGGATAATTTTGACCCATACAATGTATTTTTGGCTATTGCTACAAATATACCCCAGCGACTTAAGACTGGTTTTGTGCTCCAGGGTCACATATTACATTTTAAAATACTCGTAATCAGACTATAACCCCCCCGCAGTTCTTTTACGAACTCCAGTTTGCGAAACCTCGACATAATGTGATGTTTAATGCACTTCATGTTGTTAATAACAATGAATGGAATATATTTTCTTTCTCTTTGTATTTTTATATCGATGTGCTACACAATTCTCTACTTTAAATCAATTAGATTAGGTCAAAAGTAATCTGAAAGTAATCCAAAAGTATGTAAGTGACTGCTTTCACTGATGCTGCTCATATCAGAGTTCAGATCATTGCTTGCTGCAGTGCTGCTGTGTGTAATAATGCATATGTATTGTCTTTGTGTTACTCAGAGAAGTTTCTGTCTCCCGTCCCTTCCTGCTGATTACTCATCCTCTCTCCACATAAGTACTGTTGTTCAGTCTGCCCATCTCCATGGCAACAGGGCCCATCCCACAGCCCTAGCCTGAGGCTCTTCACTGACACACCCCAACTGAGAGGAGCGGGGCCTTTCCAGAGAGCCTTCCAGAGGTGCTCCAGCTCACTTCAAAATACAGTACTGGGTGGACAAAACAAGGATTCATTTTTAAATAGGCCTGGAAATCACAATATTAAAATTCCAATTTGTTTGTATATGTATATATAAATACACGTATATAATAGAATATGTATACAGTCATGGCCAAAAATATCAGCACCTTTGGAAAATATGATCAAAGAAGGCTGTGAAAATTAATCTGAATTGTTAATCCTTTTGATCTTTTATTTAAAAAAATCGCCAAAAATCTAACCTTTCATTGGATAATAAGAATTTAAAATGGGGGGAAATATCATTATGAAATAAATGTTTTTCTCTAATACATGTTGGACACAATTATTGGCACCCCTAGAAATTCTTATGAGTAAAATATCTCTGAAGTATTTTCCCGCTCATATTCACAATTTTGAGCATTCCAGGGTGATTATGAACATGAAATTATCCAGCCATGGCTTCCTGTTTCACAGAAATATAAATAGGATGGAAAACAAAGCCCAAATTCCCTTAATCATCCATCACAATGAGAAAAATCAAACAATATATTTCTGATGTGCAGCAAAAGATAATTGAGCTTCACAAATTAGTGAAGTGGCTTTAAGAAAAGAGCTAGAGTAGTGAAAATCCCCATTTCCATCATCAGGGCAATAATTAAGAAACTGCCTGGAAGAGGTTGTGTGTCTATATCGTCCTAATGCACGGTGAGGAGGAGAGTTTGAGTGGCTAAAGACTCTTCAAGGACCACAGCTGGAGAATTGCAGAAAATAGTTGAGTCTCGGGGTCAAAAAACAGCTCCTACATCAGCACATGTTGTTCAGGAGGGTTTCAAGAAAAATTCTAGCTCATCCAAAAACAAACTCCAGCATATGAGACAGTTATCAGACACGACTGGAACTTCAAATGGGACTGGCTTCTATGGTCAGATGAAACTAAAAAATTAGCTTTTTAGCAGCAAACACTCCAGATGGGTTTGGTGAACACAGGGATGAAAAGTACCCCATGTGTACAATGAAATATACTGCTGTATTTTTGATGTTGTGGGCCTATATTTCTGCTGGAGGTCCTGGACATCTTGTTTAGACACATGGCATCATGGATTCTATCAAATACCAACAGATAAAAAATCAATAAGTGACTGACTCTGTTAGAAATCTTATAATGGGCCATGTTTGGATCTTCCAACCGTACAATAATACAAACACAAACCTCAAAAACAACACAAAAATGGGTCACTGAGCACAAAACCAAGCTTCTGCTGGCCATTCCAGTCCTCTGACCTGAACCCTGTAGAAAATGAGTGGGTGAACTGAAGAGAAGCAGCACCGTCATGGAGCTGTGAATCTGAGGGATCTGGAGTGATTCTGGATGAAGGAATGGTCTCTGATCTCTTGTCAGGTGTTCTCTAACCTCATCAGGCATTATAGGAGAACATTTAGAGCTGTTAAACTGGCAAATGGAGGTTTAAAAAAGTATTGAATAAAAGGGTGCCATTAATTATGGCCAATGTGTATTAGAGAAAAACATTTATTTCATAATGATATTTCCTCCCATTTTAAATTATTATCCAATGAAAGTTAGATTTTTGTGAATTTTTTAAATAAAAGATCAAAAGGATTAACAATGCAGATTAATTTTCACAGCCTTCTTTGATCATATTTAGCAAGGGTACCAATATTTTTGGCCATGACTGTATGTGTGTGCGCACACACACACACACACACACATATATTCTATTCTATTCTATTCTATTATATTATATTATATTATATATGTGTATTTTTATTTATTACTATATACAGTCACTGGATCGATTCCAGTTTTAAAGAGCAATTTCTAATCACTGAAATGTGCAATTACTTATAATTTTCACGATTTTTAAAGATTTTCTGGTAACACTTTACAATAAGGTTCATTAGTTAACATTAGTTAAGTACTTAAGTTAACATGAACTAAGAATGAACAATACTTCTACAGCATTTATTAATCTTAATGTTAATTTCAACATTTAGTAATGCATTATTAAATCAAAAGTTGTGCTTATTAACATTAGTTAATTCACTGTGAACTAAAATGAACTAACTAACTGTATTTTCATTAAATAACGTTGACAGAGATGAATAAAAACTGTAATAAATGTATTTCCCACACTCAAAAAAAAAAAAATGGTGCTATATAGCACTAAAAGTGGTTCTTGGCTCGTAATCATAGGGGAACCACTTTTGGTGCTATATAGCACCATATCTTTAAAGGTGCTATACAGAACCTTTGTCAAATGATGCTATGTAGAACCATAAGAGGTGCCATATTGCATTGCATTTCTTCAACAAAAATGGTGCTAAACAGCACCAACAGTGGTTCTTTGGCTCCTAAAGAACCTTTAAAGGGGCTTAACAGGTTCTTTGTATGGCAGTGGTGCTATATAGCACCTTAATCACCCCAAAGAACCACTGAAGACCCATACAGGAGCTTAACAGGTTCTGTATATAGTAGCGGTGCTATATAGCACCTCAGCCATGCCAAAGAACCAGTGAAGAACCACTAATGCACCAAGATTTGCTGCTATACAGCACCAAAAGTGGTTCCCCTATGATCACGAGCCAAATAACCACTTTTAGTGCTATATAGCACCATATTATTTAGAGTGCATTGTTTGTTCATGTTAGTTAATACATTAACTAATGGAACCTTATTGTAAAGTGTTACCGATTTTTTGAAATCACAATTCCGATATTCCCAGGTTTCATTATTATATTATAATATACTACACATTTTGACCATTACTTTTGAATTACTGTAGTTACTGGACCAGGATTTAAAAAAATTATTTCAGTTTTAAAGAGCAATTTCTAGCCATTTCCTAGTAATTTTCATAACATTTGAAGATTTTATTAATTTACTTAAGTTGTCAGGGACTCACAATTCACCAATTTAAAACTGTCCAGGTCTGTTATTTTAGTGTCATTGATATATTTTAAGTTTTTATTTTCATTTTAGTTAAAGTTTTTTTAGTCGAGTCATTTTTATTTGCTTTATTTTGTAACTAGACTTTTTTTTTTTTAGTTAATGTTGAGTTTTTTTTGGCTGCTGTTTTAGCATGGTCCAAGTTTTCCATTAGCAGGACGACATTTAAGCTTATCACCGTGTGCTCAATACTGCAGACATCATGACATGAACAACAGATCACACAGCTTGTTCACGCCTGGAGCGCACTGGGGACATCAGGAGTTACTCAGCACCTGTCCTTCTCTCCTCGGCCCAGTGAATCTGGTGCAGGACTCGGATGACTGCAGTCCCACTGAGATGATATGACCCAGTTCCTGCTCCACTTGTAAAACAGGTCTGAGAAGACAATCACTTGACCACCAACACGCTCGAAGCCGAAGCAGCATTAAAGCACTGAATCTTAACCGACCCTCATGTTGTTCCAAACGCCATTCCTTCTTTTTTATTTATATTTACATTTAGCAGACAATTTTAGCCAAAGCGACTTACAAATGAGGACATAAAAGAGCAATAATACGGCTAACGAAGTACACTTAGTAAGGTTTAAAAAAAATTAAATAAACAACAACACAAGTAGAATTGAAAAAGAATAGAGAATAGTGTTAGAGGGTCTCAATATTTTATTTTTTAAGACAGAAAAGTCGCAAGAACTTAAAAAGAATTGAGAAAGTTTTGAATTTAATTTTCTTTCTCAAATTTTACATTTAATTTTCTTTTTAATACAACAAAAATGAATGGGGGACAGGACAAAATCCAACTTGTCTTCCAAGTCTCCTGTAGTCACATGATAGTTTGTGTGATCAACAGACTGAAATTTGTATTTCCATTCCTGTTTGTATTAATGTACATTAAAAACGGCATGTCAAAAGTCAGTTTCACATCAGTTATGGCCACAGAGCGTTTTGTTTAAAATCAGACATCACATTCTCAGAGTTTGATAAATCCAGTTTCCATTCACTTTAGTTTTCCCCGCTTCTTAACATCTCCTTTTATGTTCCAAGAAAGGTTTGGAACAACATAAGGGCGACTCTCATGCTTTGGGAACCATTTCTTGATTATTGAGTAGAAAATTCTTTTCAATCTTAATTTGTGTCACATAACCAACCCACAACTGCAAGCACTTGTGAAAATGAACACTTGAAGTCCAGGATCTTTTCTGGAACGGCCAGGTTTGAGAAACCCCAGAGACCGAACGCAACGCAAAAAGACCAGGAGATCATGTGGTTTGTGTTTTATCCGTTTTAATTCCACTAACATGAGATCCAGATCCCTCCGCCCACCCTCCATAACAAATAACAATAATGCTGAGTGTTCCGTATGAAAATTCAAAGACAGTTTCTAGGCAGCCCAATCAGCCAACTCCAGTCACCCTGATTAACTAAAGCCACATGCATTTTAGGCAAGTATCAAAAGAGTAAACAAAACAAACTAAAAACAGATTTAGTAAGTAGTAGTACAAATAAAACAAAACCGAAACTCCTAATAGAAAACAGTATTAATCAGATAAGCGCATGAAAAGCATTACTTACTGCTCCGGTAACAAGACTTTTATATCAAAGTTACAGTATAAGCCATGTGTCAAGTCTTTTTGATCTTAGGTCAACAAAGAGAGATTGTACGCGTTATTCACCAATGAGAAATCAAACACTTGACAATTGAAGTAAAATGTCTTGCACGAGCCCAATCTGTCACAAGTATTCGTTCATACTGACTTTTGGTTTATTTCCCATGATTCTTTAGGAAAATGAAGAATTCAGTCTAAGCCACAAGAAACCCATCACTAAATGCTCCCCTAGCAAACTCAGAAAAGGGTTCATTCTCTCTCTCTCAAACACACACACACATATGCATCTACAGCAAAGTCGATGGTGGCTTGATGGTGACTGGCATCCCATGAGCACATGCATGAGCACACATCAAGCCAACAATCTACACTGCATTCTCCAATCCACAATTAACAGAAGACAAACAACTGCTGTTTGCCCCCCCAAACAAACACACGTACACAAACAGTCTTTCCTTCACACTCTCAAATCCAAACACACACATAAATGACGGGCTGGTGAGTATGAAGCTGGAACTGTAGAGACAGCGTTGTCTCTCGCTGTGCTGACTGAAAAGGTTCTTTGTGGAGTTGGCTTTAGTTTTCCCGGCCCTCCTCTGTGTCCTCACCGTCGGCCTGATTGTCAGAGGTCCACAGCTGAAAGCAGCAAAGCAGGGGACGTTAAAGTGTGCACATCCATATCGGTCTATTTATTTTTTTAAATATGGACAATTCAATGGGTAGAAAGGAGCATGATACATCCAGTGCTGCACATCTTATAAATTGCATCGTTTTTATTACTGACAGCCATAAGTAGTAAGAATGTTACATCCTGACCTTTCTTGACTTAACTAATGTTTGATCTCTTTATAATCAAGATCGTCTTCTGTAGGTAATATTGCATTTTCCATATTTTATTTTTCATTAAAATAAGCAAAATGTGGCAAAAAAAAGCTACATCAGTTTGTAATTGTAATTTCCATTCCTGTTGTTTTTTTCCAGTGTCTTAACGTCATGAGCTTTGTATTTTGAAGTTACAGTGGTCATGAAATGCATTTTCAGATCTGTATATTTTATAGAAATTATCTGGAGGTTAGATCGAATATTTGTAAATTATAAATATATATTTGTATTATTCATCAAAAATTAATACATATGTAAACAAAAACGTTTATTTTGGATGAGATTAATCGTTTGACAGCACTATCAAAAATACTATACAAGTAAACACTGTGATTGGTAAACCACCTATTTCATGTGTTTCAGAAGGGCGGAAAACAACAAAACTCACATTTTGAAATGGGAAGTTAGCTTTGAGGTATGAAACTCTAATCACTTATGTGTGTAAATATCAAGGACATTTTGATTTTTCATTTCATTACCCATTTAAAACTAGTTTAATGTATCCAAACCTCTGCTTTCCACTCAATCAAACACTAGCCAACCGTTTTTAATACAAGAGCATATTACGCATGAATGCCTCTGAACATGTTCATTTAAGGATTTTAACATTTGAATACCTCCTATAGTTTGTAAGTGAATCAAATAAACTTGCTGTATTCCACTAGAGACCTTTCCAATGACTGTCCAATCTTTACAAGGTTTTTACAGACTCCTATTATGATTATGACGATATCTTAGTGAGTGTTTTTTTAATTAGGAAAGAGTTAAAGCGCTAGTAAAATCAGTTGCTTGTATGATTATCGGCAGTGCAATTCTCAGCTATTTACATGCCAGTACTGGGTTAATATCAGAAAACAACAACTCACTGTCAGATTGTCTCGAAGTAGCTGCATGATGAGTGTGCTGTCTTTATACGAGTCTTCAGTTAACTGGTCCAGCTCAGCAATGGCATCATCAAAAGCCTACAAAGGAACATGGTTAAATACGTAATACCAAGCTTAATTCTGTGTATGAGCTTTGAGCCCCATGATCACCCATTCTAACCTTCTTGGCAAGTTCACAGGCCTGCTCTGGAGAGTTCAGGATCTCATAGTAAAAGACTGAAAAGTTGAGAGCCAGGCCCAGGCGGATGGGATGAGTGGGCTGCATGTTGTCTTTGCTGATGTCAAAGGCAGCCTGGTACCCTTCCTGAGACTTCTGGATGATATCTGTGTACAAACACACAACATTATTTATGCAAGAATCATTACATACTTTCCCACAGAACAGCACAGATTAAGGCCGACAATATACACTAGTGTTAAAAAGTTTGGGGTCAATAAGTTGTTTTGTTGTTGTTGTTCTTGAAAGAAATGCATACTTCTATTCAGAAAGAATGCATTAAATTGGTCATTAGAGACAGTAAAGATTTCCGTTTCAAATATATTCTGATCTTTTGAACTTTCTATTCATCAAAGAATCCTATATATAAAAAAAATTAATGTATCCCAGTTTTCACAAAAATATGAAAACAACGGTTTTCAACATTGGTCGTAATAATAATTTTTTCTTGAGCAGCAAATCAGCATATTAGGATGATTTCTGAAGGATCATGTGACACTGAAGACTGGAGTAATGATGCTGAAAATTCAGTTTTGCATGACAAAAATAAATTATAATTTAAAATATATTCAGATAGAAAACAGTTATTATAAATTAGTTATAATATTTCACAAGTTTACTGTTTTTATTGTATTTTTGATCAAATAAATGCAGCCTTGGTAAGCATCAGAGACTTTCAAAAACATTGAAAAAAATCAAATAAAATCTATTACCGACCCCAACATTTAAGCACATAAAACATTTACAATATTTTCTTGAGGATTTACAACCCATAAAATATTAAATTCAAGGAATCTGATCTTAATGTGCTTTTTATATGGCCAGTTAAGTGTCCTAAATCTGGTTTCATGCCCCTCCTGCCTTGTGTATGACCAATTCAGCATTTAGTTTGAGTCACTCAAGTTTTGTGAGGCGTTACATGAAAAGAGAAATATTGCTCCTCATGATTATTTTGAGAAAACTGCCTGTGGAAAATATGTTTTACTTGAACTAGATTTTTACGCTTTTAAATCCGACATTAAACACTTTAAATGTATGCCTTATGATGGTTACTGCAGTGGAAAAAAGCCATTTCAAAATTTGCATTTTACGTTTTTTTTCCCCCCACATGGCTGAAAATGAAATATAATTTCCTTCTCTGTACACTGGAGAGCTGTTAGCAATTGTCTATATAATGGTGCATCAAGAGCGTGCGGTTGCCAGTATTGATCCGTGCTCAGAGAGAAATGCATAAATATTTGAAAAAGACAGCAGCTCTGTAAAGAGCGTTTGACGAGAGCGCTGTGCCCGATGAGCAGTAATTGTTCATTTGAAGAGCTTCAGGAGGCCGAGCGCTCAACCCACAGGAGCTTCAGCCTAAACCCAGCTGGTCGACACGCATCATCCAGATGCTGTTGCCATGGCGATGATCATGCAGCCCATCACACTAACAGCAGTAGGTCAGCAGCTGCTTATGCTCAAACAGACGAGCAGTGTTCTTTCCTCTTCAGAAAGAATCAACGAAACCTGCCGCTTATCTATAATACTACACAAACAGAGTGATCTAGGATCTGCAGCATAGCCCGGTCCTGTCGTTTCCACAGATGGCAGCTTCAGTCAGATCATTCAATCCTGTGCTGCCATAGAAACACACCAGGCCCTTAAAAATTCATCAAACCCTGCAGGGAGAAGCAGCAGCCCTAATAACCTCATGCATATATCGGAAAGAGTGAATTATTACTTCCACAGACAGACTAAGACCACATGTGGAGGGAAATCACTCATTAATGAAACCAAGCGAGGTGGAGGAGGATAGACTGAACTGCGTACTGCAGCTCTTCCTGTAACAACACTCCATCTGCAGCCGAGATGTCCGCTTGTGATGAGACAAAGACTGGATGGTGGAAAATAAAACCACAACATTTGCATTGTGCTCACTGGAAGCACACAAAACAACCAAGACAGGGCTGAGCGATTTTTCCCATTTTATCAATTTATTCAAATTTAATGTTTTGCCACGATTTTATTTTTTATAAATCGAGGAATCACGATTTCAAATAGAAATATTGCCAAACGTAAGAATTAGAAACTTTGACAATATGCCAATGCTATTGTCCAATGATCCGACCGCATGTCGCTCATATCACACAGAATGCGCTTTTGTGTTGACAAAGATGCGACGCGGGCAGTGGAATAGGAAGAAGATGGGAGTGAACTTCTTTAAACTTGAGCGGCACGTTTTTAGAATGCTGTTTCATGCATGAGACACTGCAAGAAACAAACGCGTCCATGTTTACATAGAAAAAACAGCGCAATCTAATTAAAAAAAGCTGTAAAAAACTACTATGTCTGACAGGCTCAAAGCTACTGTTCATTGTTTTCACAGAATATTTACAGTTAATTATAGCTGTAGTTACATTTTCAAGTTGACTAGTTAAAAATCGTAAAAAAACCAACAAAGAAAAACCCATTCTGAAAAAAATTTGAGGTTTTGTTTTTTTGCCATATTGCCCAGTCCTACAACCAAATCATTTGATTGGCTTGGTTCTTTGTAATAAAGCAGAGATATGAGCTACGGAGAGGATATTACATGCGGGCATGAAACCGTCACACTGGACGTCCTTAAATTAATCTGCAAGCTGCTTGTGTCTCAAGAGCTTCATGAACTAGGACACAAGACCTTCAGATCTAAACCTCCATCCCTCATCTCCAGATATATAATTAATGAAAAATCTGAGTCTGTGGCTACTTCATGAGATTTCTAGCTCTATTAAGAGTGTTAATTGATTGACCTCTTGAGTTCAGAAGCATCAAATACAGTCAGGTGGTGCTTTTTGGGAACTCTTGCTCTTTTCCAAACCCTAGCAATGTTACTCGCTATTCTAATAGGTGCACAAAGATAAAGAGCATTTTTAATAAGATGGAGCTATTTTCCATCAATTCTTTTAAGGACTTGATAAAGTATTTATAAAGGGGATTTCCCTGAGCAATGCATTCTGAGATTGTCTTCTCCTTAAGATGCTGCCATATGTTGGCTAAAACGAGGTGGTGTGTTTAAGGCAGCATCATTCTGCCGCATACTGTTTGGATCAGTGTTTGTGTTGGTGTGTGTGAGATGCTTCTAGGTAGGCAGCTAGAGCGTTTGGAGCAGGGCCAGTAAACTAGTTCAAGGACAAGCAAATGAGTAAAACAACATTAAAATCACCACGAGAGTTATATTTGCAGTTATGTAAGATTTTTCATGTGGACATTATTGCTCTGTTCCAAAACCTAGTGGGCTGTCAATCTGGCCAGCATTTCAAGCATTACTGGCATGCTTTTAAAAATAAGCATTAACATGATGCTCATTTAGCCAAATTCTGAGACATAAACTGTAAAAGAAAAAAAAAGAAAAAAAGACAAAGTTAATTATATGCATTTCATTTGATACCAAAAAGTATTGAGTATTTTATGCAACACTGTGTGTGTGCCATGTATTTTATGTTGCATTGTTTATGCTTGCAAATGTAAGATGTTTTGCGGAAGTACTTTTGACCTTCTTAAGGTTATAACAATAATAATAATAATACACTGTATTATTAAAAATCATTAAAACTTTCATGCATATCACAATTTTTCTTCTCTACTTTAATTTTAACAGTAAACCTCTGTTGTGCTGCACTTTTTTGGGTAAAAAATAAAAATAACTTATTTTAATTTAATTACAATGTAAAATATTTATTAAATTGTTAATGTTTTATGCCATCATTTGATTACCACCGAAAAAATATTTTGTATTGAACCATAAATCCAAAAATTAAAACACATAACACAGATTTTCCAAAATAAATAATAATAAAAAAATTATATTAGACATGCTTATTGATAATTACAATTTAATTAAACATTTAAAAGGATTCTAAAAATGTATTTGTTGTTGAACCTATTGTTAAAATTTTTATTAATCTGTATAAATTTCATGATTAATTAATTAGACATACTTTTCATTTATCAAAATTTTATTTAACCATTAAAACAATCAAGAGAGAAAAATAAAACAGACTTTGGGGAAAAGAAAACTGATTTAACAGGACCCTAGCACTGCATACCTGCAAGTGTGGCTTACATTCTGAACCATAAACCATTTCTGTTTTAAAAGAGAATTTGTGCAACATTCCCTCAATAATCAGCCATTAAGGGTGTGGAAGCACAAGTAAAGACCTGTTCCACTGGTAGCTATCAAACCAAAAAAATCTGCAAGTGTGTGATGGAGGTGTGGCTGCACAGCAGGCAGCAGACACATGTAAAGCCTCCAACTCAGAGGCACCACGCTGAAAACCTAAGACCAGCTAACATTTAGATCCGTTTCTCAAATCAAAATATAGGATATTTAGAAAAGACAAATGTGCATTTTGAATAAATCTCATATAAAAGGCATTTAGGAAAAGCTCACCGGTTTTCTCATCTCCTGCGGCAACCTCAGCCAGGTAGCGGTAATAGTCTCCCTTCATCTTCAGGTAGAACACCTGGCTCTCTGCTGGAGAAGTGCTGCGGATCAGAAACTTGTCCAGGAGATGCTGCGGAAAAGACACACATGGATGTAAACACACAGTCCAAAATAGTAATAGTAAGAGTGGTTCCCACACTTTATGCCCAACAAATTTCCATAATTTGTCACCATAATTTGTCTATAAAGATTTAAATATTTATGGAAACACATCAAGCCTCATAGCCGCTCAGATAACTCGACGGCAAACACCGGCCAATCAAGGTTTGTTCTACACTTTCTGTATAATTTTTTTTTTTTTTTTTTAAGTGTTTAACAAGTGACCAGCCTGTAGTATCTTCACAGAGAATATTTTTTCTTTAAAAGTTGATTCATAATCAACATTTATGTACAGCTTTACTTGCTTGTCTTTCATCCTTGTTTTATGGCTGTTTGCAGTCTTTTAAATATTGTTGGACTTTATATATATTTATACATTCAGCATATATTCACACGTGATGTGAATAGCTTTCATTTTGCAATTCATTTCATTTTGATGTGAATCGTCATTTCTATCTTGCCAACTTAATTTGGTGAGGAACATCAGGACTACCGGCAAATGCACCTTCCTCATAACCTTAACATGGCGCTTTATCGAATCATCTTATTGGTTTGACATGTTCATGTCAAAAGTTGTTGAGCGGATGTAAGACGTAACATCCAGCTGGTTCTTTCTTTGCAGAAGCCAACTGAAACCCATTACCCTCCTAATACCAGATTAAACATCACATTCTTCTGGATGCAGTCTAAATAACATGTGGAAAATGCATGGAATGTCATAAACGCTAAGCGTAACATTCCATGTTCCACTGTTTAAGACGTCTCAGGCTCCAATCCAACTAAAACAGCCCAGTACAAGGAGAGGCAATGGCCCTGTCTGATTCATTAAAGCCTTATCCAGTTGCACACAGCAAGTCTCTCCTCTAGTTTCCTGGTAGAAAAAAACTCTGTATCCAAAACCACTCCACAGGAAGAGCTGATTTGGTGACTATTCAAACAAAGGACTCCATTGTTTTGCTTATCTAGATACAGTTTTGGGCAAAACCAATGACCTCTAGCTACCGACTGGCTGAAGTTCTGCGACAATATCTTACAAGAGGACAGCGCTTCAGTAATTAATTATGAAAATGAGAACCAGGGGCCGGATTCATGAAAATTAACTAAAAAGAAAAAAAAATTAAGAAATTTCTTAAAAGTATCATCGGATGCAAAATTCACTTTATAAGTTGTTTGAACATAAATGTGTGTTTGAAGTGTGTGTACACATCCATCTTATAATGATAAAAATCCGCTCAGTGTTTTTTTAAAATCCCTATTTGCCCCTTCCTCAAATCAGGCTGTTCTGAGATTCCTGTCAGAATGATGTAGTTCTGCACAGGCTGCTCCCACGAGAGTTGATTGACAAGACCGTCTTACCTTAGGCCCGCCCTGAGTGAACTGTAAACAGTCCGACCGACTCCGGTGACTTTTTTGGAACGGTCTGCGAATCTTTGAGTGCATTGACTGTGTGCATCTACAACAGCAAGTTATATGCTTGTATATCTTTGAATATTCATTGATTTATTATGGTGAATGCGAGATGGCTGACACGTCAACGTATCTGGAGCGGTCGAATAGGGATTCTACAGATTTCTATGGTCTACTCGTCACTCCACGGAAGAGAGGGGCGGAGTCAGCAGAGCTCACTAGGATTTAAAGCAACATGGACTAAAAAGCGTCTTGCTGAAAACAGATCTGATTTTGACAGGGTAAAGAAGGTGTTTTTAAACTACCATTGAGAAATTTTAACCAAAGTATGTTATAGACTTTTCATTAAGACCCTAAAGAATTATATCAACTTGTGTAAAATGGGCATTCGATGACCCCTTTAAAGTCACAACAAAATCTAAATTCACAATTCTTATTATTTTTCATTAAATCAACAAAGATATCACAATGTTTATTTGAAATTATCTGTTTGTTTTTCCCCCATTCGTTTTTTTTTTTAAATTCATGTGCCTTTGTAATCTCGAATAAAAATAACTTCCTATTCTTGTCTCTGACGGCATGTTCACCAACATGAGGGCGGGACAACCTGTCATTCACATGACATCACAGCAATAGCAAACGACAATGATCCAATCAATTCCTGATGGACAAAAATGATGCCCCTACATTTCTGTCTCATTCGAGAAGCTCTTTCACTCGGATATACGTCACAATAGAGAAGAAAAGACGATTGCAACTTTTGTTTCATGCCGAAATAAATACATTTCAAAATGTTTCTATAAATGTTCCTAAGTGCAACTCTTAAAATCCTAAGAACTTCTCATATTTTCTTAAAAATACCCAATTTTTTTTCTGACTGTACGCCAATTTGACTTGATTGACTTGCTGATCAACTCAACAAAAAACACTTCAAAGGTCAATAATAATAATAATTTAAAAAAAAAACGTTAAGAAGAACTTTATTCATGATAACGTTTCATGAATCTGGCTCCAGCTCTTTATTCCTGACCCTAGCTCTGGGTAAAAACAAAAATAAACACCTTGCTGACAGGACATTATTCACCACATCCCATTTAAAATGTCAAGCTCTGCCATGGTTATGATCCCTATCAACGGTTCTTTCCCTTTTGAAGCTCACCAGAACATCTTTGCAGATGGCTTTCAGCTCAGTCTCAATCTTATCACGGTACTCTTTAGCCATCTGCTGTTTGTCACTGCCCTCGGTCTTCTGCTCGATGCTGGACACCACCCTCCAGGCGGACCGGCGGGCGCCCACAACATTCTTGTAGGCCACAGAGAGCAGGTTTCTCTCCTCATCGGTCAGCTCCTCTCCAAGCTCAGTCACTTTCTTCATGGAGTCAGCCATGTCATCGTAGCGTTCGGCCTGCTCTGCCAGTTTGGCCCTCTGCACATGTTGGCTCTTGTCCATGGCTGCTAGGTTCTACAGGAGAGACAGAATTTCAGTTACATCACTCCAGAAAGATGAATTAATATGCAAATTTATAATTTGTGCTGTACTAAATGCTTTGCTCATTGGAGATCTCAATTAGACCATTAAATCTAGCTTAAGATCAACCAAATAGATGCAAGAAAGTGCTGAAAACATACAGAAAACTCATATTATGTTGAATCTGTAATGGTTTTTGAACTAAAGTAAGAGATGGCCGATTCCAATCTGATCTGAATAGATTAACAGAGTTCGATAGATTTCCCAGTGAGTGCATAACTTATATCTTACTACACTTATAGTCGCATCTATAAATGTTAGAATGTCACACAAGGATTTGTTTTGCATAAAGGCTTGTCCCGAGAGCAAGCGAGTCTCTGTTAAACTTCACTAAATGAGTGCCGGAGCTGAATCATGTCAAACAGATGGAGTACAACACAATAAGAGGGCAAAGTTTGTAACATTAAATATGTTTTATCGGATGTATTAAATGTCGGTTTGAAGTACTACATATAACACTAGGATTTTTACTTTATTAAAGCTGTAAATGTAAATGGTCTGTTGTATAAATGTAAATTTATTTTCATAGCCTTCAATTTACACATTGTTTGGAAGACAATATTGGGCCAGATGAAACAACTAAAAATAAGGAATAATGAAAATTAATCTTTTTTTAATCCAATTACTCAAAAATTAATCTATTAGCAAAACAATGATTAGTTGCAATTCTAGTGTAAATATGGTGAAATGGCTCCAACTCCCATTGGCAATAGCAACAATGCACCACTGTTTATCTGCATAAAGTTAAACTCAACTTTGTTACTTCACATACATACTCATACTCTTTCGGTCGCTGCAAATTGCAGACAATGGAAATTGGTGAAGGGCAATATAGCTAAAATAACTGGTTAACATTTTGACAATACAAAATATATTTATTAAATATTTACGTATTTAAAATATTATTTTTAAACACATTAAAGGTCTGTTCACACCAAGAATGATAACGATAAAGATAACTATACTAAATAAAAAAATTATTTGAAAAGTAACGCAATATAGTTACCAACAAGTGGTAGTAGTGGACTTCCCTAAACTCATGGAATTAAAACGATTATTAAACTTTATAATTATGATTATTACAAATTTTATAGTTAGCATTATGGTTATCCTTGTTGCAAACATGTCTTCAATGATAGCTGTAAAGAAACTATTTAAGAGTCCACACTAGGGCTGGGCGATAAAACGATAACGATATGTATCGCGATAGACACGTGAACGATATCAATAAAAAATGTGTTCGATAAAACGTTCGATATTTTTTATTCTTCGTCGGAAGAAAACAAAGGTTGCGAAGCAAGTTTGGTTGCATTAACAAAGGCTAAAGGCTCTCTGGTAACCTAGAAACGTAGGGAGTGACACGCTAACAGCCAATCATGTAACAGTATCATGTTTGGTTGCGCGGCTTGCGCCATATCGTTGTCTCGTGTCTAAGTGCGCACGCGCGGCTGAGAGTGCACGTCTGCAGCCAGACCCTATTGGCTGGTCTGCTGGATTCCTCTTCATAAGCAGAAAATGAGTGCCGTAGCGAGCGAGGAAATTGTAAATAAAAGAGAAAGTCAGCTCGCCAGTGTGGCAGTTGTTCGGATATTATAAGTCTGACCGTAGTCAGACCAAATGTCGTCTGCAAATTATGCAAGACCGTCGTCCCCGCCAAGACTGGCAATACCACAAACTTGATGTACCACCTTAAAAGCAATATCAATAATTATCGATATCGACCGATATGAAACACTGATATCGTGATACAGTTTTCAGCCATATCGCCCAGCCCTAGTCCACACTGTTTATTATAAGCGCACTGCAGTTTTGTTGTCTGCACTTCAAAAGCTCGAGATCTCCAAAGTCTGGTGGATTCTGCGATTCATTGTATTTATGGTTCATCAGCTGGAAGAAAAACAAAAAGTATATTTCACTAGACCTATATTGTTTCTCTGTGTCGTTACGGTTATAGTTGTGGTGTGGACTTCACTATTCGCATAGAATTAGATTGATTATTAAAAGTGTATAGGTGTGAACAGGCCCTGAATTTGATTCGACTTCGCTTGGAACTAATTCGCAACGCAAAAACGGAGAAAGTAGACGATTTAATTACTAAATAAAATCTAAATCACACAAATATGCTCTTTTTTTTTTGCAATTTCACATGCAACCAAGTTCGAATACCAGAACCACTGTTATTACCTGTTAATACATTTTAATTATAGCATATGATGTTGGCATATATTCTGATGTGTTTCAAATTTGATGTTTTTTTCGTTTAAATAACTACATTTCTTCTTAGTTTTTTCTAATCGGTTGTGCACATTAGGGTTGTATGTTACATCTAATGTTGATAAATGAATGTTCATTGCATTATCTCAGGTTCATGCGTGTTACACCATGACGTGTTAAGTGTTTGTGTGAATGACACTGCTGAGTAATTTCCTTCTCAGCTTCTCAGTGGCAAAGCTGTGACTTTCTCATCACCACCTGCTTTTTTGGTGATCATTACAAAGGTACTACACAGATGTCAGTACTTCAGTAATCAATAGGTTGGTATATTAACATTATACCTTTTTTTAACAGTGCATTTCACGTGTGATATGACAGAAAAGGAGTGAAAATGGCCAAAAATGCGGACATGCCTTCACCGACCACGCCCAGTCCACACAGCGAACAATGTTTAAACATTGACACCCCAAATATCAACCAAGCTGATCGCGGTCCATCCGGGAATTTATGCGTGCGAACTCGTCCCGCCCTGCGCTCGCGCGTTCCGCTCTTTACCTGACGCTACCTTTCTAGCGTCCGCTTTGTCTCAATACGAAACCACGCTAAACCGGGCAGCTCGTCTGCCCCCATTTAATCCAACAACAGCCTTTTAGACAATGAGAATATATTACATTGTGCTGACACAGACCAAAACACCCATTCATTCCCATAAGCAAATTCATAACGACACACACACTTCAACTGACAGGAACTCCACAGTAAAGCAGTGAGGTAAACGCCCTACTTTTTTGCCTAATGTGCCCAACACGATCTAGCTTGCTAGATATCATCCAAGACCGAGCTTGAATGCGATAAATCACATTTTCACCCCTATATTCTCACTAACATCCGAATAAAGACAGATGAAGCGATATTTGCGTGCGGAGGAGGACTCATCCTTCCGTTGTCTGAAACGGTTGAATGAGCTAAAACGCGGAAAACGGCGTTTATTAAGTCAAATAACAGCCTGAGCGTGGGTTTTATAAGTGAAAATTATCATTCTGGTAATATCCGTGCTGAACCCAACCGTCACTGAGGCATTTCTCAAGCAAAAGCGTTGAAGCATCCCTACGGCAAGCGCGAATTACGAACCATTTCGAATGATATAAACGGTTTAGTTAAAACGAGCAGACACGAAACAAATAAATACTGTTCTTAGGTATGCAACAGCGCACTGAAGAGCTGAATGAAACGAAAGTACGCTAACCTGTGAATGAGAGCGGTCTCCTTCTGTACGACTCAGCTGCCACTCTGCGACTGTGGCGCGCGCCGCCGCGTTCCTCTGAGATCCACGGGGTTTCCCTCCCACTCGCGCTCTGCTGGAGCAGGGGCCGTGACGTCAACCGCTGCCTAGGCAACCGGGGTTTTGATTGGCGCGCGCTGCACGGATAGCGCGTTTGATTCTAAAGTGTAAAGCACTATTTATAAAACCTCCAGAGAATATAATAGCGTGAGAATATGGAGAAATAAAACACCCCACTTTTATTTCTGAGGTGCAGATGCCAAAAAGCAAGATGAAATTTTGATAGCTTGTGAAAAATCAATTGATCAATAAGACTAATAAGGCTACTTACATGAAAAGCATATTAATATCAGTCACTCTATAGCTCTCAGTAAGATATTATATGATCAAAGCTCTGTAGTATTTATTATGAGGGGGAAAATATATAATGAAATGCAATGATGATTGATGATCAAAATATGATTTTTCTAAAAAATAAATATATATATATATATATATATATATATATATATAGGCCTATATATATATGGGTAATCAAGTAAGTCCAGTTAGTGTTCATCTTGAAATATTGCTTATAATATAAAAGATATTCTTACTTTTACTTTATGTAAACCAGTAAAGGCTTCACAGCAAAAGGCAAGTGTTTTTATTTTTTTAATGACACTGAAATGCCTTTTATTTGCTAATAATGTATGAATTATTATGCAATCGAAGGCATGTAGTAGATTGCGTACAACATGATTTTCAGCAAAGTTTTGATCATGTTGATAATTTAGGCGTGTATTCGCATATTAAAAATGATACAGTCAGTAGGCTTCATAGGGTTAATGTAATTTATGCCTTTCACACATTAATTAGATCACAATTAAAATATTTAATTTTCTTAATTAATAAAAATAATATATATTTTTTAAATATTAATACTACCTTTAATACGAATATTTAATTCAAATTGAATTGAATTTAAAATAATTCCCATTATTATTATTATTATGATTTTCTCAGCAGGTTACACCATACAATTACAGATATAGAATGATTGATAATAAACAGCAACTCTGAACCAAAAAAGCCCAACAACAACCACAAAAAATGGTAGTGAATAATAATATAACAACATAATGATAGTAAAATAAATAAATAGAAAACCCATACCATTATTTATTTTCTCCCCCTTTTTCTATATTTTTTCACACTGTTTATTTGCATAATAAATGACTAATGTTCACTAGTGTTAATGAAACAGATGCATTGCTCTGTTTAGGTTTATTTAACTTCCGACATGTGTTGCTTCATTGTCTTGCTTATGGTGTATAGTATAGTTTCACTGTAATGGGGTTTGCCATAGTGTAACACAATAGTTGACAATGATACATCAGTGTGTGAGACTTCACGCTTTTTGCATAGATGCTGTCACCAAAAATAAAGAAATCATTACGCACAAAGAGGATGAAAGAGTAAGGCAGACAATATTGTCTGCTCAGCTGCATGGTCTGAACACACGGCGTCAGAGAGCAGCTCGGCCTCTAAACTGGAGCAGAGCAACCAGATACTAATAAAAGCTGAATCTCAATTATCTCCCATCGAGGTCCATAAAGAGAACATGTGCTAATTTTTAACAGGGTCACATTTTCTCGTTGGAACGGCGTGTTAAGATGTTACAACCCAATTTATGAGTACAGTCACACCAGCATTGTAAGATCTTGATCTTGTTGGCATGGTTTCGATGCTAAATTGTTTATGTAATTATTACAATGTGACTCTCTAGAGATAATTGTTGTTGCTCAATGCGTTGTACTTTCTCAAACGTAAGATTTTGACTCATAAAGAGGGATTTTTACCCCACCCGCAGTCACACCTACCTCAACATGCTCAGCGCCGATTCACCATCATTGTCATCGGTGAGTCATTGATGACACAGACTCGAGGTCATTCACACAAATTAGCTCAATCCAGGGGCAATTAATTATAATATGCAGTCACACAGCCAACAAAGAAACAGAAAAACGGCATTTGAGAAACTGAAGATTAATGATTTTTTTTTTACATGATTATGCACAAATGCTGAGTTGTTTGTTATAACAACTACATTTAATAAACTATTACTTAACCTAGTTTAATTTAAACAGAACATTAAGTCCTGCCTTTAAAATGGTGATTTTGGCTCGTCACACCTTAAAGGTCTTGATCTGTTCAGAATCGCCACAATAGTCTTGTGAATTTATATTCATTTCATTCTTATAAAAATCTATTTTTAATTACAAACTAAGAGTTTCAGGTTGTATTTTCCCTATTTGTGGGGTAATTATTTCCGGTGAGTGATCTGAAGTATTTTGTATTGTCCTATTTATTGTAATAGTCAGAAACCACCAGAATGCTTTACAGAAGGGTGTTTCAGCAGTCCTGACTCGTCTCAACCTGCAGGGCAACTTCCTGTTGGTCCACTGACTGTCTGCATTCTCCCGAGTGAGACTGGGACAAACAGGGATTGGCTCTGGGAAAAGTAGTGTCATTGTTATCTAAATCTGATACAAGCACCCTGTGGTTAAATGCCTGAGTTCAGGGCGGAAGCAATTATGACGAACTGATTAATAAAATGAAATAAAGCACAAAATCGAAACAAGTTCCTGTGGTGATTGAACAATATTCCTTTAACAATTTTTATATTATTTATTATATATATAGTTATATATATATATTTTTTTCTTTGTGTTTCAGTCAGTTTCAGTCATTGTGACCCGGAAAGGATTTCCTTTTCCCTGAAAATGCTAGTTAATATTATCACATGGACTGACTTTGCTCATGCAGGGTATAACAACTTCCCCAAAAATCTTGAATTTTTTTTTAGACTTTCAACTGATTACTTTGGTACTTTTGGGGGGATTTTACAAAAACCTACGTATGAATTTCTGCACCTAAAATACATCCCCAAAATAAGTCTACAGTCAATCACTTCCCAGAAAGAATTACAAAATTTGTGCTAATTAAAAGAAAAGAAATTGACAAAAAAAAACAACTTTTGGCCATAAAATGGCATATCGAGAGATTAACAAGTAATTTTTAAAAGGCCGATCATTTTTCAGCACAGCACAAGGGTTAAACTTACTTATTTCAGTTAGTTGCCAAAGCAACAGTTCCAATTTTTTTGTTAAAATTTTCCCTCTAATATTTATGTTATTTGAGCTTTATTCCAATTAACAAAAACAATTACTAATAGTTTTAGTTAATAACAACAGTAATGAACAATTATTGTGCAAATCTGCATGCACTGAGCTAATGTAAAACCAGTTTAAAATAACAGTTGACATTGCCAGAGCTCCAGACATGTACTAGGTCAAACAGGCTGGGTCTGATTCTGTTTGCTTCTGCTGTGATTACTGACCTGCTGTGTTGTTGCCAAGGTAATGATGCATAATAACTGCCCTAGAAACACTGTTCCTTGTTGCCACTGTCAATTGTTT
The DNA here is from genome assembly GCF_936440315.1 of Barbus barbus. Lineage (NCBI taxonomy): Eukaryota > Metazoa > Chordata > Actinopteri > Cypriniformes > Cyprinidae > Barbus > Barbus barbus. Next base: position 6,325,821 of record NC_136747.1, on the reverse strand, counting down.
TTCCATTCACACATTCAAAGTATATTTAGATCAAGTTTTTAGACTCTGATTTCTTACCAGCTGTGTTGAAGACATGCCTCACAACGTTGTAAAGTTAAATTTTATTAAAGACATATATTACATTGGTGTGGAAACCAAGAGGCTTGAGCAGGAATATCAAACATTGAGGCGATATTGTTTGAGATAATTCCAAAGAGAAATAACTTTTGCAGCAATATTAAATCAAGAATACAGTAACCTCGGGCACATCCAGTGATTTACAGAAACACATCAGATTCCAGTGTACAGAACCAGTTAATTTTGGACTAAAAGAGATTGATCGGTGGAAAGCAAAATTAGTAAACCAGAAAAATAAAGTCAGAAAAAAAATCAAAATGAAATTTTGCCCAGGCTAAACGTCAAGTAGTGGGAAACCTCTTCCATGTCCATTTGCACTCATCTATGTCTTATCTACCAAGCAAAAGCAGACAATTATGTCCGTAACTACCACATTTATGATACTGACGATCACTGGTAGTGTTCTAATTTCTCTCAATCTATTAAATTACACAAGTAAGATGAGAAAAGAAAGCGTGTGAGTGCAGGTTGAGGTAATACACTGATCTGATCGTAGCCAAGGCAAGTTCTCTGAAACAGTGTTGAGAGGGAAGCTAATCGTCATCAGTCTTTGATCCACAGGATTCATGTCTGCGGTGAAGGGGAAGATGCGTGTATAAAACTCAGGTAAGAGCGCTGATCGTGTCCTGCTGAATAAAATTTGAGATCAGGACTCTTATTGTTATGTTTTATACAATCAACCTCTGGTGTCCGGGCCGTTCATGCCTCCACGCCGTCCAGCTCTGGGGGAAGAGGGCTCTTGGGGTGCTTGCTCTCAAAATGCTGCTTGAAGGTCTTGGGATCTGGCATTTGCGACTGTAAAACAGAAAGGTTTCATGGTTTAGTTCACCATGCTATGGCTCAAGGAATCCAGGTCTGGCTTCATTCTGGTATGAAACAAACACTTTGTACAAACCAATTCATTCCTGAAGGATTGTGGGTGACCAAAATCACATTAAAGGATTAGTTCACTTTTAAAAAAACTTTTGCTGATCATTTACTCACCCCCATGTCATCCAAGATGTCCATGTCTTTCTTTCTTCAGTCGAAAAGAAATTAAGGTTTTTGATGAAAACATTTCTCCATAAAATGGACTTCAATGGGACCCAAACGGTTCAAGGTCAAAATGACAGTTTCAGTGCAGCTTCAAAAGGCTTTAAACGATACCAGACGATGAATAAGGGTGTTATCTAGCGAAACGATCGGTCATTTCAAAAATAAATAAAAACGTTTAAGTTTTATAAGCACAAATGCTCGCCTTGCTCTGTTCTGTGATGCGCGTTCGTGACGTCACGTAATACGCAATTGTGGAAAAGGTCACGGTTGACTTAGGCGGAAGTACCGAGTCAGTGTTTACAAATGTGCGGAAGGAGGACCATATACACATATTCAAATGTCTTTGTGTCAGTTTATCGTTTAAAATGCCCATTTCGTGTGCGTATCCTGGGTGTTTTAATATTAAAAAGCCTACTGACTCGGTACTTCCGCCTACCTCAACCGTCACCTTTTCCACGCAATTGCGTATTACGTGACGTCACGAACACGCATCACAGAACAGAGCAAGGCGAGCATTTGTGCTTATAAAACAAACTTTTTTATTTATTTTTGAAATGACCGATCGTTTCGCTAGATAAGACCCTTATTCATCGTCTGGTATCGTTTAAAGCCCTTTTGAAGCTGCACTGAAACTGTCATTTTGACCTTGAACCGTTTGGGTCCCATTGAAGTTCATTATATGGAGAAATGTTTTCATCAAAAACCTTAATTTCTTTTCGACTGAAGAAAGAAAGACATGGACATCTTGGATGACATGGGGGTGAGTAAATTATCAGCAAAAGTGTTTTTTAAAAGTGAACTAATCCTTTAACTGCATTAGGGTTGTCACAGTTTCCACTTCTCTTGATTAATTAAGAATAATCATTTGCAATATTGTTATTTTATGCTGCAAACATTCTGTTCATTTGACATTTTTGTTATCTTCCATTGCTTGGGGTTGCCAAATGTCAAAATTTAAAATCCACCAATCAGAGCTTTTCAATGGATACATTTTTACTAACATATACACTAACATATATACACACACACAGACACAGACACAGAAACACACACGCACACACACACACACACAGTATAACTTTAGTAAAACAGTAAAACTAACTTGTTGTTTATTAGTACTTATAAAGTACATATTACTGCCTTATTCTTCATCACCATAATTTACATCCCTTAAACCTACCCCATAACTAAACATCACAACTACCTTACTAAGTACTAAATTACTAAATTAGAAGTTTATTTAGGCAAAAGTCATAGTAAATAGTCAGAATGTTTCCCCAAACCAATATACGCACACACACACACACAATATATGTATGTGTAATCGTTTGACAGCACTAATATATATATATATATATATATATATATATATATATATATATATATATATATATATATATATATATATATATATATATATATATATATATATATATATATATATATATATATATATATATATTCGTGCTGTCAAACGATTAATTGCGCTTAATTGCATCCAAAATAAAAGTTGTTTACATAATATACACTCACCTAAAGGTTCAATTTCTCATTAATGCAATTACCTAATCAACCAATCACATGGCAGTTGCTTCAATGCATTTAGGGGTGTGGTCCTGGTCAAGACAATCTCCTGAACTCCAAACTGAATGTCAGAATGGGAAAGAAAGGTGATTTAAGCAATTTTGAGCGTGGCATGGTTGTTGGTGCCAGACCTACAGTCTGAGTATTTCACAATCTGCTCAGTTACTGGGATTTTCACGCACAACCATTTCTAGGGTTTACAAAGAATGGTGTGAAAAGGGAAAAACATCCAGTATGCGGCAGTGCTGTGGGCGAAAATGCCTTGTTGATGCTAGAGGTCAGAGGAGAATGGGCCGACTGATTCAAGCTGATAGAAGAGCAACTTTGACTGAAATAACCACTCGTTACAACCGAGGTATGCAGCAAAGCATTTCTGAAGCCACAACACGCACAACCTTGAGGCGGATGGGCTACAACAGCAGAAGACCCCACCGGGTACCACTCATCTCCACTACAAATAGGAAAAAGAGGCTACAATTTGCACGAGCTCACCAAAATTGGACGGTTGAAGACTGGAAAAATGTTGCCTGGTCTGATGAGTCTCGATTTCTGTTGAGACATTCAGATGGTAGAGTCAGAATTTGGCGTAAACAGAATGAGAACATGGATCCATCATGCCTTGTTACCACTGTGCAGGCTGGTGGTGGTGGTGTAATGGTGTGGGGGATGTTTTCTTGGCACACTTTAGGCCCCTTAGTGCCAATTGGGCATCGTTTAAATGCCACGGCCTACCTGAGCATTGTTTCTGACCATGTCCATCCCTTTATGACCACCAGGTACCCATCCTCTGATGGCTACTTCCAGCAGGATAATGCACCATGTAACAAAGCTCGAATCATTTCAAATTGGTTTCTTGAACATGACAATGAGTTCACTGTACTAAAATGGCCCCCACAGTCACCAGATCTCAACCCAATAGAGCATCTTTGGGATGTGGTGGAACGGGAGCTTCGTGCCCTGGATGTGCATCCCACAAATCTCCATCAACTGCAAGATGCTATCCTATCAATATGGGCCAACATTTCTAAAGAATGCTTTCAGCACCTTGTTGAATCAATGCCACGTAGAATTAAGGCAGTTCTGAAGACGAAAGGGGGTCAAACACAGTATTAGTATGGTGTTCCTAATAATCCTTTAGGTGAGTGTATGTGTGTACGGTGTATATTTATCATGTATATGTATGCATGTATGTATGTGTATATATATATATAAAAATACACACACATGCATGTTTACATTTCAGAAAAATATGTTGTTCATATATTAAATATATTTATTTCTAATATAAATTATACGAATATAAATATAGACACGTAAATACATGTAAATATTTTCAAAATATACACTGTATGTGTGTGTATTTATATATACAGGACACACAGATATATTATGCAAACAAAAACTTTTATTTTAATCGTTTGACAGCATATATAAGTGCTGTCAAACGATTTATCGCGATTAATCACATCTAAAATAAAAGTTTGTTTACATAATATATGAGTGTGTACTGTGTATATTTATTATGTATATATAAATACACACACATATATATATTTAAGAAAAATATGTTATGTTTATACATTAAATAAGTTTATTTATAATATAAAATATATATACACACGTGTATATATATATATATATATATATATATAAATAAAAAAAGATGGTTTCAAATCAGCTCAAAAACTCATTATGAAATGAATTAAATGTAAGCTGTAATGCAACTCTACAGAAGACTCATTATTGCAAAGTTCATCAATTATGAAACAAGTTCAATTTCTGTATTAGCAGCTCTAGAGAAGGCACTAGTGTCATAATTTTGTTAAAGTCAGTTCAGTGTTAATTCAGTTTAATAACAATGTCCATGTTGCCAAGTTAGTGCCATTATTAAACTCAATTTAGTTCATTTTTTGTTTCTCAACCAATAGTGTCAGTGCAGTTAAATTGGTAATATTGGTGAATATTAACTGTTAAGTGAAAGCTGACAGCAGCGGAGAGAGAAATCTTCCCATTTTAGCGAACTCCATTGAGAGATTCAGCACAAATAAAAGGTTAACAACCAGTCTGTGTTCCTTCACGAAGCCGCTTTTGCTACAATATAAAGTCTTTTTTCATTTTAATAAAAATGCTAACAATTTGGAACATTGCAATTAATTTCAGGAATTTCACTGTTTTGGCTTTTGAGAGAAGCTTTAACAAGTATTTCATAATGTAGAGAGTGTTTTAATTGTATATGGTAAATATAATAAATCAGGAAACTAGATGAGGTAAAATAAACCCTGCATGTGAGTTGACGTTCTATGAACATCCTGCTTACATGACAAAAATTCTAATGCAATATAAAAATTCATTTTTCAAATGAGGACAATCCTATATAATAACTGTGATTTATAGGTAAAATAAGCACGATTATTTGTTTAGTCATTAATGTGCAGCCCTAAAATATACATACAGTATTATAAAGGTACGGTCACATTTACCATTGTCTGCCAATTTTCACATGGAAAAACTACTATTTCAATAGGAATCCAGGCAATGAGGAATTTCACTAAAGATTTCCCACACAGATTTCACGTTCAAGTTGGTCATGTCAATTCACCGCATTACCCAACAGAAAGCTGCCTGCTTTGATGACTTCTTCGTGAGCTGTGCTTCATACATCACTACTCGACTGCCAATAGACAATGGACTTTTCGCTAATGTGACCACAGATTCAATAAACTGAATGCAAGCTTTTTTTACCTTTAAATACACTGACTTCTAATGAGGAGAATGGCTTCTGTTTCCGTTTCCCAAATGTCTTTTCTGGGAGTATGTCAGTTTGGTGAGTGGATTGCTTTAACAACAGCAACAAATGCATGTGTACAGCTATCCATTGTAATTAAGACAGTGATATATTCACAACTTAACTGTATGTGGCTCCGCAGTCACAAAACTACAGGTAAAATGGGTTTCCAACATGATCTGATGGTGATTTTAAGATGGTTTGTGCCCATGAATCTCATATGTGGCTCTCAGTTACTGGTAATTGGTAGAAGGTGTACTGACAAGTCAGATTTTTTACCTACAGTGAATAACTTTCATAGTCAGAAACAAGTTGCAGCTTGAGAACAAAATTTCCCAACACATTCATTGTCTACACACACCCATTTATAAAATCAGCTTTATATCGACAGCATGCAGGGAAGACATGGGTTCATTTCTTTGGGCCGTGTTCAGAAAATGTCCAAAGTGTATACAATTAAGTTCAAAAAGCATAAAAAGTGCAATCTGTCATAAGTGGGTATTGAAACTTGGTTGAAAAGAACATCTAAGGATGATCTGTTGGGGTAAAAATAACCGGCTATAATTACCACTGACCCTGCAGACGCCACATGTGAACACCAGCGCCGCTTTCGCCGCGGTCTTCTGGTCGTGGCCTTTGGATTTCTTGATCTCTGCCTGCTTCTTGGCGTTTTTCTGCTGAGACTGGATTTTCTGGTGTCCACGAGCCATGCTGTTGGATGGAAGACAAACTGATGTCAACAACATACAGAGAGTGAAGTATGAGTCATGGATTTACATACTGGGCTATCAAGAACAAACAAGACACAGAATCAACTGCAAAACCTCATCATTATATCAGTGTTTGTGTGCCAGTTATCTAGCAACAAACCAAGCTCCACATCATTTATTGTGCTAATAAAAATTCAGTCTGATAAAACTCCACCAGGACTGTGTCTTGTCTCCTTTTCAGGGTATATGAGGCTTAACTAACACTTAGTGTGTACACCATGTTCTGTCTTTGCCTTAGTTTAAAACAATAACAATGTCAGGCAGCTGATGTTGTTGCTCGATACAGAAACCACAGAGTGATCAGAAGACACAAGCTGCTCCAT